>NC_050449.1:87506841-87806841 GCF_903995425.1 Onychomys torridus
GCAGATTCCATATACAGCTACCATGCTTTCATGCCTAGTTTGCTTGGAAACAATATTCTTTACAACTCTCCCAATATAAAAATGTTTACTGACTGGCCGTAGTATGTGGACACCATGGGACTGGTCTGGAAGACAAGGGATGCTTGCTGCTTCCCTACCCATTCCCCCTTTCCTTCCTCATCCTCTTGCCAGCACTCAGTCTCACTGGAAAGTGTGCCCCTCCCGGAAGGTAGTGTGTGCAATGCTGACCGTCACTGACTAAGCTGCCTTCTCTTTTCAGCTCTATATCCATCTACAGTCCCAAGGAGAATCCCAACGCGTTTGACACTGCCGCCTTCTTCCAGTCGGTGGGGAATTTCCTAGGGATCTTCGCTGGCTCCTTTGCAATGGGCTCCGCGTATGCAGTCGTCACAGCACTGATATCCTTTGTCATTGTGTGGAGCTGGGGACAGTTCAGAGCAGCCAACATGCAGGAAATGTTTCTGAGGCTGAATAACCTCCTCAGCAGTGAGTGGCAAGATCAGTTTGAATTTGATACAGCACTGGCTGCTGAACCCATCCCAGTTCTGGGTGATACTGTGAAGCATTAAATCGATACTGGCAATAGAGGGGACAGGTTCTTTCTCTGTCTACAGTCAAGTCTACCACTGTTGCCGGTGCCTTCTCTTAGACAGCCTTAGGAAAACCAGCACCTAAGGAAAGTTGTGGGCATAAGACACCACGACTGACTACGTGAAGGTAAAGAGAAAGAACTGAAGATCCAAGGTCCAAAATAGAATAGCATCAACTGCAGTTGATAAAGCCAGATGCTCTGCTGTCACTTAACAGCTGATAGGGTAGGCCAGAACAAGGACTAGTTAAAAAGCTTCACAATTGTATCGTGGGAGAAAATGAAGAAATCATAGTTGCTATGTATGGCTTTCTTTTGTGTCTTAATCATTAGGTAGAGCAATGGCAGAGGTCATGTGCTGCCTGGGCTAGAGTAGTCATAATGATGATGGGAACACCAACTGAAAGTGTAGCATGTGCCAAGACCTTCCCAGGCACCTCTTCATTTGAATCCGCCCTACAGGACATGTCATTAATGCCTTCTCTTTACACAGAAGGTTAAGGAGGTAAGGGCCCTCCCATACTAACTCTGGGTCCCCACAACAGTAACAATGAGCATGGTGATAATAATACCAGTTAGAATTTACTGGGAACATTGACACCCCACCACTATCCCACTATCTTAAACATTTTTTTTTTAAATCTCAGACACTTTGTATAGGGATCCTGTAAGGTAGATCCTGTTATTATTCTAATTGTACAGCTGAATAATCTCAGACAATTAAAGTTAAATAATTTGACTGTGGCCATAGAGCTAGGGTGCAAGGAGGCTGTGATTAAAAAACAGGCTTTTTACTCTCATAGCACAGACGAGGTGGGAAGGTTGAAATCAGAACTCCCTTCAGGCTGGTGTGAGCAGAATGTGTAGACACAGAAGTGAGCAGGCTGATGAGGAAAGGGAACTAACTGTCCTGGAGGCCAGAAATCTGCCAGAGGTCAGGTCACATCTGGAAGAAAGAGCATAGAGACAGTTGAGCCAGGGGGCAATGGAAAGCGCTCCATTACAGTCAATTGTGTGGTACTTGGTGGCTTTCATGGGCTCTATAGACAGGCTGTAGAGAAGGCAGGTGCACACAGATGTCTGTCCACCCTATCCTGGACATCATGTCCACACCAAGGTAGGCTGCTCAGGTCAGGCCCTCAGGTTCTAGACTTGGACTTCCACTCAGAACTCCTGGAGAAGGTTAAAGAGAAGGATGTTCTTTAGCCTACTTAGATATACTACTCTGATAACCTAACAAGTGGAAACCTTCCCTTTGAAACAAACCAGAAAGAGTTAGGAGAATGAACCTGATGAGAAGCAAAGTCTTCCTTTTGAGTAACAAAGGGGGATGTTGGGAAGGACCTAAGGTAAGCCTGGTCCTTATTCCACATGATCCAGATCTTTCAAGATATGTTCTCAGGAACGATGTTTTACCAAAAGAAGTTAACCTAAGCCACTAACAGAAAACTTCACTCAGCCCTCACTGTGCGCCAGTGCTGTTCTGAGTACATCATTCTGTACGGGGGCATGTGGCAATGCTTAGATAAGACCATCATCCCACTTTCCGTTGGAGAACCAGAGGCACAAAGTGGCTTAGATATGTGACTAGGTTGAGAATGACTTCTGACTCTTGGTATTCTAGCTTCCAGAAATTTAACAAATCACTTTTCACATGCCTCATTTTACTCTCCAAACTTGGGGGAGATGTATTATTCTTGTTGCCAAGTCACATAGGACGGAGGTGAGGGTCAGTAATACACTGCTCAGAAGTCACACATCCAGTGACTAGACAAGCCAAGGCTTGAACACAAATATTCCGTCCTAGAGGTCAAAGGTCATGCTTTTCCATCCATCCCATGCACTATCCATCTTTTAATATAGAATAGGTTTCATATTTTCTTCTAAAAGCATTAGATTGCAAGTCAATCGCATCTCATTCTTTTCCAGAGCACTTTGTGCCTAGCAAACACTTTCCTATCATCAGAGGTTCCTAATCATCTCCCCATAACCCATTCTTTGCCCAGCTTGGGTTACCATCCATTATTTGCCTTCTAATTTATAGTTTATAGATTATTGCCCAAGCATCACCTTTGGCAAAATGAACTAAACCTAACACTAATCCTGCTCCATGTATTAATACCAAGAGGGCTGGAACAGTTCTCCTCTCACTGTAAATAACTGTATCTGTTGCTGTTTCCACCCCTTGGGGGGGGTCCTACAGAGGAGCAGGTTCAGGCTACATCCTAGGGACCAGCACCACTGCCTCCTCTAAGGGACTCCTCTGACTCCAAGGCTCTCTCCTTTGCTTGGCCTTTTCTATCTGGCCCTGTTTCTGGGGTGACACTCCAAGGGACAAACCACACTCGGAAGAGTTCATACCCACAGCCTGATGGGTTTACTCTTAGTAGATACTTTCTTTTCTAAATCCGAACACTGGTTTAAATTTTATGGGTGTGTTGAGCCTACAACACAGCATGGAACCAATGCTCCTCTTCTTAGGACCAACGAGCTACACCTACTCAGATATGAACAATCAGCCTTTTCCTCTGCAACTCTCGTCACCAAATCCATTCCTCTTAGCCAACAAGCAGATTTGGTTATGAAAACAGTTGTTGTTTTCCTTAACACATCTTGTCACTTGACCAAATTTACCAAGCTCTGTGAGTTCCCGATGCTGGAAACAGGCCTGTTTTTCCTCCTTTCTTGGAGTGCCTTCCTATCTGCAGAGGCTGCTGGCTTAACAGGTCAGTACTTCATGCTGCAGTGTGAGCAAAACCTGTGAATGTGGCTTCTTGTATGTGTGGCCCAGCAGGAGAGGAAATGAAGTCTCTCTTAAATAGTGAATCAAATGGATTCTATCAAAATCAGCCTCTGCAGGGCTCCCTGGGGAGAAATAATAAAAAATAATAATTCATCCACTTTGAAAAATAGTTTAACAGAATGATTTCAAAATGTTCTTTTTCTCCTTTTTGGACAGGAGGGGATGTTGAAAGGACTGGCTTATAGTTATGATGGATGACTTTACAAAGGAAAGGCTGCATGAACTGTGAAGGGATGCACACAACCAGCCTTGCTGGGGAGAATGGAGGGGCAGCCTCTCCATGCATGATGTGCACATATAAACACATCAGTGCGCATAAATTTTGCACAGCTGCCTGGCCAAGTCAGAAAGCCAAAAGCCAGTGGGTGGTTCTACCGTCTAATGTCTCATATGGCAGAAAGTGTACAGAGTCCTCTGAGGTCAGGCAGTTGATCCAGGGAAAGCTGTCTTTAAGGTCTCATGGACTTTGGATCCTTTGCTATGGATTCTTCAACCAAATGCCTATTCCATCACTGCATGGGCTGTACTAATTGGGTGACTGCCATGTGCAAGGATCACCAAGGCTCTTCAGCCCGACTTCCTGCTGCTCTCAAATTTCAGTCCTGGGCCCCACCACATTTTAACTGACAAGCAAGCGGTGAGAATCTCTGCTATATCATTACCCGGAGTTAGACCCATGTCCTTGGGGTATTTTCATTCTAATGATGAATAGCCTAAATAACAATTAAAATCGACACCCACTGACAGGAAGACCCCAAATTAAGAAGTGCCCCAGTTCATTGTGTGGTGAGTGGGGATGCTAAGATTTAAAGCTAAGGCAAATGAACCTCCCCTGTGGGAGACCAGGATGTCCTCCAAGAGAGGGTGCTCACTGGGTCCCAAGAGCCTGCTTTGTCTCTTGGGCTAGTCATTTCTGTCCTGTTACTGCCATACACATCGTTTTAGTGTATGACCAATTGATAAGCTAGCCTAGAACACTGCAAAGCCTTATGGGCCCTACATTCCTACAGGGTTCTAGACAAAAAACTGCCTTGAAAGTTCTCATGATGCGCTAATCAAGATGGCACCACCAGATTCCATCTTTTTGGGCACTTTATCGAAATCATTGCAATGCAAAGACTGTTACGTTGTCATGTTACTGAGGAGTTTGCTGAAGGGCTGTGCATCTAGGGGCTAGGGTGGATAATGTTTTTTAAATACAGGCAACTCCTTATGTCACAATTATTGAAAAGTAGTTTTCCTTTTCTCCTTGTTCGGTGTCCTGTTTTGTACATAACTTGTGAAATTATGTACATAATGCTAACAGTTGAGAATCAATACTTGACCTTCTAGAAAAGCTAGGAAGTGTCTTATAATAAAGTCATGCAAGTACACACATCACACACACACACACACACACACACACACACACACACACACACACACACGTGCACCCCTAAAAAACTGGTACATTTCTATGAATGAAGATTTTCTACTTCTGGGTTTCTTTCAACTAGATCTTGTAGAAACTGTATGCAAGGTTGTAGTCTACAGGAAACTTTACACTGCCACTCTCCTTACCTTGTTTTTTTACCTTTTCAACCTGATTCCCTTAGTGGATACCTGAAGGCTCAGGAGCAAGCCTCAGAAGATGAGCAGTTGCAGGTGTGGGCCTTGGTAGTAGGAAAATCCCACTGTCTATGGCTGAACCCAGCAGCAAGCTCTCCTGAGCAGTACTCCAGATTTAGGCAATATGCCTAGGAGGCATTTGATTCAAACCAAGTTAGGTACAAGCATTTCCTATTGCCAAAGACCAGGCCTAGGCAGTCCAAATCACTTATGTGTTTATTTGTTATTTAATCCTTGCCTATTTCCAAATTGGATTTGTGACAACTCATAATACCAGCCATGCATATCATGGAACCTCTTAGTTGAGGATAAACATTCATGTTCTGGGATAGAGTTTTTCTTCAAATTAGACAGCTGTGTATTTGCTATAGTTTGGCAATAAGTATGGCTCTGAGCTCTCTGGGAGCCAAAGTCAAAAGAGAACATGTTGACTAGTCCAGGACTAAAACAGCCTTATCAGAGGAAGTCACATTTACAAAAGTGAGCAAAAAATTTTAAGGGGAATTTCTACTAAAATTTGAGGAGATTTCATCATTTGGATCATCATATGGGGAGTTTGAGCACCTGAATGGAAATGTCTTTAATAATAATTTGGAGAAGTTGGAGACTTGTTCTTCTTATACTCATTTCTCATAATCACCTCTGAAGAAATCTGAAGGTCTGATATGCAATGTAATTCTCCAATCTCATCTCAGTGTGACAGTACCATCCTAGACCATAGGTAAATCAGTGTGGTGCAAAGATAAAACCTAAAGGCCTTTTAAAAATCCTTAACAAGTGAATATACAGCAATGAATGCAGTAAAGTAAAAATGGAATGAGCTAAGGAAGGCTTGACCAGCAATCATGGGGGATTGCTTGTCTAGTACACTAACAGTGCAGCATGCAGGACCTGGACATGGGACCCATGTGCCACCATTTCTCGGAAAGACTCTCTGAGCCCAGGCATTGCCAAAGGGTCTGTAGGTGGATTTTTCTTTTTCTCCTGCCAGATCTCAAATCACAACACAGAGACTTACTATTAATCATGAAATCTTGGCCAACAGCTTAGGCTTTTACTAACTAGCTCTTACAACTTAAATTAACCCATTTTTATCAACCTACTTCTTGTCTCATGGCTTTTACCTTTACTCTGTACTGCCCATGCTGCTTCTTCTCCACCTGGCTGGTGACTCTGCCTTTCTCCTTCCTAGCATTCTCTCTGCCCTAAAAATCCTGCCTAGTTATTGGCCAGTTAGCTTTTTATTAAACCAGTCACAGTGGCATATCTTCACATGGTGTAAAGGGATATTTTACAACATGGGTCCTCAAGAACATCACCCTGAAAGCAGGCTGTGAGCCTTCCATGTCTAGTTCACCTCTTTTGTAGGTTCTATGAGTTAGTTTTTCACTTATGACTTGGTCTTGAAAACAGAATTTCTGCCAGTTTGACTATAGCATATCTGTTTTGAAATACATATCTTCACTTTTTTAAAACTTTCTTCTATGGTAAGACATATTTACTATATAATATTTAAGAAAATATACATTCGCATAAGGAAACAAATTAGAAATAACTTGTATCATTATTTCCTATTTATAACTATTACTAATATTCTAGTGTCCATTTAATAAAATGTATGCATATACATTTACATTCACATATAACAAATTGAATATGTTCTAAATATATTCAGGCATTTAGATATTTAATCTAAATTTAATTTAGAAAAGTAATAAGCAACTTGCTTTCCTTACTCAACAGTTTATAACAAATGCTTTTTCTGACATTCAATACTATGGCACATAAAGTTAACTTCTACTAAGCCTTTTGATTATTTACAGTTTTTAGTATTAGTATTTTTGAGGTAATCATCCTTATAGCTAGATATCTTAGTTAGGGTTTCTATTGCTGTAAAGAGACACTATGACCATGGCAACTCTAATAAAGGAAAACATTTAATGTGGTGGCTTAAAGTTTTAGAGGTTCAGTCCATTATCATCATTGTGGGACATGGTGACATGTAGGCAGATGTGGTGCTGGAGAAGGAGCTGAGAGTCCTATATATCTTGCAGGCAACAGGAAATGGTCTAGGGGGTCACCGTGAGGGAAGCTTGAGCAAAAGGGACTTCAAAGCCTGCCTCCACAGTAACACACTTTCTTCAACAAGACCATACCTCCTAATAGTGCCACTCCCTATGAGCTTATGGGGCCAATTACATTCAAACTACCACACTAGGTATATGGATTTTATTCATAGAACCGCCTAAAAACAAAATTTCTGAGCTAATATTTTAAGTTTATGGAGAGCTGTTCTTACTGTCTTCTGTAAAATTCATACATACCCCCTGTGCTTCTGCCAACATGGGAGTTCACTCCCATGGACCTGTTAAACATACTGAACTGGTCATTGAGTTCCATTTCCCTCTGTATTCCCCTATTACTGGACAAAAGCGTCCTGATGGCGGGCTGTTTATAAGCATCTCTCCTTTGCTGAACCACCTGTTAGGCTCTCTGTCCTTTCGTCTCACTCAAATCCTCATCTTACCACATTTTGTTTTCATTGTTCTTTATCAAGAAAATTAAGCTGTCATTTGTCATCTGTTCTATGAATACTCTCCAATTTGTACTTGCCCTTTCATTTTAGTGTGTGTGCGCGTGTGTGTGTGCGTGTGTGTTCCCATATATGTATGTGGTGTTCATAAATGCAAAGGCCAGAGGTTGTCATAGGTACTTTCTTTGGTCATTCTCTACCCTATATATTGATGAGGTGGTGTCCTTGCTGAAGCCATAACTCACTGATATATATATATATATATATATATATATATATATATAGATAGATAGATAGATATAGATATAGATATAGATATATAGATATATAGATATATAGATATATAGATATATAGATATATATAGATATATATAGATATATATAGATATATATAGATATATATAGATATATATAGATATATATAGATATCGCTAGCCAGTGTCCTCAGGGATCCCTTGCTCTACATCCCAAGTGATGGGATTACAAGTGGATCATCATACCCAGTTGTCATTTACAGGAGGAGTATTAGGGATATGAACTCTCTTCCTCCTGCTTGTTCAGCTAGTCCTTTAGCTATGGAATCTTCTCTCTGCACCCCTGTTTCCTTTTAAGTATATTACATTGTGTTTGCTTGTATCAGGTAATATGATTAGTGTAGACATTTTCAAGTTTTGAATAAGTTCATCCCCATTCTACAATGCCCAATATTTCTTTAATAATAATATATGCTTTATTGTAGTAGTTCTTTGGTTTTACTTGTGGGATAGAATGGGGATTTGATTTCCTTCCCAGATGGTAAGCCACCCATAGATTTAAGTCTATCTGTGCAAACACGTATTACGTGTATGTTCTGGACTTTCTGTTGTTCACTTAGCATTGGATCTTCACTCTTTAAATTGTTTCAGCTTCATGATTTATCTTAATATCCAATAGATCAGGGCTGGAGGGATGGCTCAGCAGTTAGGAGCACTGCCTACTTTTCCAGAGGACCTAGGTTTGATCCCCAGCACCTACATAGTGGCTAACAACTGTCTGTAACTCCAACTCAAGGGAATCCAACATTCTTTCCTAGTTTTCATAGGAACTGCAAGCATGTGATGCACAGACAAAGACACATGAAGACAAAACACCAATACACATAAAGATAAATAAATCTAAAAAATCATATATATATATGGTACATACATACAGGCATATGGATATTGCTGATCAATATTCTACATTTCATCTTATTTTTAAAGGCTTCTGTACTGTTTATAGTGCTCATATATTTATAATTCTAAATGAATTGAAAATAATGTGTTTCAAACTGAAAATAATTTGAGAATTATGTCTATTTACTTAAGTCATTTTATGGCCCTCAGTAAATTTTTATGGTTATCTTCATATTAGACTTACAAATTACTTTTTAAGTATCTTTTTAGCTATTTTATAGTGTAGGGTTCTACAATGACTTGCTTGTCCATGCGCATCTAGAGCTCACTGTCTTACTTCATTTACTCTTACGGTTCTGAAATACTGAAGTACTGAAGTTCTGAAATTCTGGAGTACTAACCTAATGTGTAGGCTTGAAGGACAGATGTTACAATAGATTATCAGGTCCACAACAAGACTGAAGCATCCCAGGCAGTCTGGTGTGTGTGTGTGTGTGTGTGTGTGTGTGTGTGTGTGTGTGTGTGTATGCACATGTGGGGGTGGGGGCAGAGATCTACATCAGCTTTTCAATCATGGGTCCTCTAATTTTTTAAGGTAGGATCTCTCACTGACACTGGAGCTTACCTATTTGGCTACACTAGCTGGCCAATAAGCCCCAAGGACCCTCTTGTCTCTGCCTTCCTAATACTAGGGTAACAGGCACATGCTGCTGCCCTCCGTTTTTTGTTTGTTTTGATTTTTGTTTTGTTTTGTTTTATGGGTTCTGGAGTACTGAAACACGTCCTCATGCTTGCACAGCAAGCATGCTGTATACTGTACCTCCCAAGCCTCGGTGCTTGTTTTTTGAGTCTTGGAATAAGTGAGCACAATTCATCAGAGAGTCAAATCCCCCAATTCTGCATCACAGACTCCACGACAGAGTATTAAGTGCTCCTGGACCTGACAGTATTGCTGTAGTTCCTTTCTGGCCACTGGTCAGGCTGTCCCAGAGCAGATCCACAGACCAAGTAAATGATCCTCATGAATTTCATTCATCTGTAACCTGACTTCCATACCTCCTCAGCTAAAAATTAGATGTGTAGACAGGAAAATAGCCTAGTCTAGAGGAATGTAGTGGACATGTACTGGTGTATCTGTCCATCACTCATTCTCACTTCCACTGATAGTAATATCCCAGTGTTAATTAAGGAATCACTCTCCTATTCCACTGGATCATAGTATCTTAAGCAAGGTATTTCACCCTCCTTTGCTAAAATGATTGACAGTTCCTGGAGATACTTTCCCTGGGATAGGAGTCTTTAGGACAGGGCTAGGAAAATGCATAACTGCTGGCACCTGTTCTTTGCAATAGCAGAACCTTGTTGAAACCTTCTACTCATTCCTGCCAGCAGAGCCCTGGCGCTTAGTGCCTTTTTTTTTTTTCTTTCTGAGAGCTGCCATACTTCCTTCCAATAAACTCCCCCTGGTGACAGTAGCCAGGGTCTGTTTTGATTGCTTACAAAGAAGCCTAAATGGGATCAAGGAAGTAAAGATCTGCAGGCTATTTCGCAAAGGAAACCAGAAGTAGATGACAGACCAGGAAGGAAATGAAGTTCAAAGGCAGCCCGGCCTAGAGGCGAGAGTCCTCAGGACCATCTTATGCCAGGTGCGTACTTAGAGACAAACAAAGAGACAAAATTCAAGCTTTGAAGATGGTTTGCATGCTGCTCATTATCCTTGTCATTTCAGCTTCTTATTAATTCGTGACAAGCACTTCATCGGGGAAAGGGGCTTTCTCACTACCATGTCTCCAACTTTCACTCCAGTTGTTACTAATTTGATGATGATCATTTGATTTATTTTCATCATCTTTCACTTCAAGGGCCATGTTCGCCACCACCTCATCTCAGTCTCTTGGAAACTGCACCTGCACATTTTCAATAGTCACCCAGAAGAACTTGGTTTTATAGGAAAAACAAGTGGCTTTTAGACATGCAAATGAAGGATGGTGCTTCTATTCTCCAGAAGTTTGCTTCTTCCTGCTACTGGAAATACTACAAGTGCAGTTGGAGAAGCTTGCTTAGGAAGATTGGACAGATATAAAGTGCAAATGAAAAGTCTTCCTTGGGGAAGGAAGTGTGCACATTGAAATGGACATCAGGGATTCTCCATAGCAAGGAGTGCCAGGAAGAAAGAATGTGTGAGACTGTGTCTGCCCGACTTTCACAGCCAGCTGTGGAGGGAGCAGCCTCTGGCTTCTGGCTCCTCAGCTGACTCGGGGGCTGGAACAAGCCATTCTATTAATTGGTTCTTATCTCTTCAGTGCTAAAGCAAACAGATTTCATTAGTTTCCAGTGGAGGGACTTTGTACAAATACAGAAGGTGGCTTTTGAGGAAATGCAAGACCCTGAGGTGTTCTCTCCAAGAGATGCCTAGTATACCCGCATCCCTGACTTCTGATCAGGTAGAAATCTCCCCATCCAGAGACCTACTTTCTAAAAGTCATTAGGTTACTAAAGCCATTATTTTAAATTGAATATTGAAAATATTATGTATAGCATAATCCTTAATGAAATTGAATCCTGTCATAAGAGCTGATGCTTAGTTTATGAAGATAACAAAAAAGCACAGCTGGAAAGGTTATTTGAAAATTCATTTTTATAATCTCTTTCCCAGCAGAGACTTTGGGGGTCCGGTTTTTGCCAGAAGCAAACTTTCAGGACTCTCATTAAATACTGAAGTGTGTGATTTCTAAGGGTAACATTGACATGATGTCTAATGATTCCCTGCTCCCAGGCACTACTGTAATAAATGCATCTCCCATTTTTAGATTCCTGGGGCCTATTTGATAGCCACTGGAGGAAAAGGCAGGGGTATTGACATGCCTCCCTCTCTCACACAAAATTTAAACAATATAGCCTACTATTTATTCAGCTTGGAATGGTTTCCATCTAAGAAAATAAACTTGTAAAATATGAAGGAAACTAGTCTTGATGGCTGAACAAAGCTTTGAAGTCTGAGCCCAGAGAATAAAAGGCTCCATGAAAAAGAAATAAAGAAATAACCAGAAAGAGGCAGAAACAAGTTCTGATCTGGTTCATTCTCTGAGAGAACTGACCGAGATGCACTGGACACATGTATAGACCACAACAGCGAAGTCATGTCTGTCCAGTGCCCCACATGCTTCTGTTGGTCTACAGTCTCAGGCCCTAATTACACTGCCTGGTAAGAAAAAGCTGACACATATCAGGTCAGTTCATGAAAGGCTTTCCTGGAGTGAAAAGGGAACCAGGGAAAGTCTCTCTCTGATAATGGCTGAAGAAAATAGTTCTCTCGCTACAGTAACATTAGCAGACATGTTGAGACTTCTCTTGATCTCTGTGACTCCGCTCTTGCCTTCTCATCCCTACCATCTCGCCAATTGGCAAAAAACGGCTTGAAAATCTCAAAGAAAGCTTTCAGGTTTGAAGGGAATGTGTTGCATTTGACTTGCCTCTGACTGGGCTGGGGTATGGTGTTTATGGTGCTCAATAACTAGGGCAAATTGCATAACGGTCTTAATTAGAACTTTTTTTCAAAGCAAATCTGCCCAGCACCTCTTGCTTAACACTGCTTACTCTCAATTTCACACTGACAGAATTCTGTAAAGCTCACATAGCCAAGACACACCAATAGATAAGGAAGTATATTTACCAAGAACCTCAAAATGTTAGGCCTTCAGGCTATAGGAACAAATACCCATCATTCCAATTAGTTATTGACACACTGAACCATGGGCAAGCATGCCATGATGCAGGTTCAGTAAGCAAGTGTAAGTGAAACCCAAGAGTGTCTGTTTGAGGGGGTATCAGAGATTTATTAAGAAGTGAAGTGGGGAAATACACTCACGAATACAGGATATGGTAAATCCAGTTGCAGAGTCCTTGGAAAGCTGGGGACCAATCACACACTGCTTCATGACACCTAACTCAGTCTTCACTATTGGTGAAATTATTAAGGCCATTCCACGTAGTTAAAAGGGAGGTTTATTTTGTGGGGTAACTTACAAATGAAGGGGTAGGTTGCAGGGTCTGGCAAAGGTATAGGGCAATCCGGCGGTGTTCTCTGGAGAACTCTGCTCGGTCTCTTCCTGCGTCCCGTGTCCCGGAACCAAGAGAGCCACCTCCTCCTGCTCCTCGGTCTTCCACTCCCTCCTCTGCCCCGCCTTGTGGGCGTGATCATTACTGAAGCCTCAATGGGGGTTGGAACTTCCAGGCCAATGCTGGGATGGCTACCCACTACACTTCTCCACCCAAGAGAGCATACCACTCAACTCCCTCCACTCTTCAGGAGTCATGTAAGCAGGCAGAAAGCCATGCCCTAGAGTTTGCATCCCTAAAGCCATCAAAGGAATGAATTCCCACAACAAGTAAGTATAACCCATATCTCTGTAATCAGATTTTTCTTTTGGCTGCCAGCTCACAAATAATAGCACAGAGACTTATTGATTATGAAAGCTTGGGCTTTGCTTAGGCTTGTTCCTAACAAGCTCTTATAACTTAAATTAACCCATTTATATTAATCTATATTCTGTCATGTGGTGTTAACTCTCTTCCATCTTGCACCTCCTGTTTCCTCTTCATGTCTCCTGGTGTCTCCCACAGCTAGATCCCTCCTACTTCCTCTCTCTGCCTAGAAGTCCAGACTATATCTCCTGCCTAGCTATTGACCATTTAGCTCTTTATTAAACCAACCACAGCAATACATTTTCAAACAGTGTATAAATATTCTACAATATTTCCCCCTTTTGTCTAAATAAAAAGGAAAGGTTTTAACTCTAATATAGTAAAATTAAATACAACAAGAACAATTATTGTGTAAAAAAAATACATTTACAGTGTCCAGTCCATTTGTATTTGGCATATTTGGAGAAAATACTCTATTATTTATTCTATCTTTATGAATTTGAAACTTTATATCTATACCATTTTTATCATAACTTGTATTACTATCTTAAAACTATCTTTTATACCTCAAAATATTTTCTTAGATAAACAATTTAAACTTTTATGTCTTTCAACCTTACATACTTAATACCTCTTTTATGAGTTTCTTTTCTGAATTTGGTAACAATGAAAACTGTAACTATAACTATCTAGTATTCAACCCCATTAAAGACCTAAGAAGGATATAGTTACCTGAGTAAATAGGAAGTATAGAGCAGAAAACTTCCAAAATTATAGGAATGGCAGAAACATCTGGTTGCCTGGTCAGTCACCCAAGTTCCTCTGTACTATTGGGACATCCATTTTTAGCCTACAGGTCTAGAATATCTGACAGACTTTGTATGAAGCAGGAATTTTGAAGGACTGTCCTACTTTGTCTTGGCAAAGTTCAGAAGTCACTTTGTGTCCTGCTTGTCCAGTTTGGACAGCATTATGACAGCAGTTGAGGCAAGGGCAGTTCTTTTGTTCTGAAAACACATAAACTTTTAAAGGTAACATATATATCTACATTAACACAAGTATGGAATTACAGTGTGTTCAAGTCAGTCAAGTATTTTGTAGTTAGATTTTTCTTTGGGCCACCGGTTCACAAATAATGACATGGAGATTTAATAATAAGATTATGAAAGCTCAGCCTTATCTTAGGCTTCTCCCACCAGTGCATACAACTTAAATTAACTCATTTATTTTAATCTACATTCTGTCATGTGGCTTGTTACCTCATTTCTAAATACTGCCCATGCTGCTTCCTCCATGCCTAGCTGGTGACTCCACCTTCTTCCCAGAGTTCTTGCTCTACCTGGAAGTCCTGCCTATACCTCCTGCCTAATTATTGGCCATTCAACTTTTTATTACACCAATCACCTCAATACATTTTCACACAGTGTACAAATGTCCTCCAATATGATTTTTTGTTTTGTGTTTGAGCAGGTAAAAGGTATCTATTAACTTTATAAGTTTGTTTGGACTATATAACCAAACATCTGTCCATGTCATATGAAAGGAGGTCATGTAATAAATCACAAGGACTCCATAGCCAAGAAGATTTATCCTGTCTCATCCAGTCTCAGAGCTTTTCCCATAGTAGAGGGATCAGCATATATGTCACTTGTCCCTGTAGTCTTTTTTTTGTTTCATTTTTCATGTCTATAGCCAAGACTTTCAGGAGCTCTCACCCAATCAAATCTAATCTTTATTAATTTTGAAGAGAACCATAACTTTTTGTTTCCTGTGGAAACAAAGGCATAACCCTCTTTTTCAATTCAACATATTTTCTGACTTTCATTTTTAAGTTTTCATAATCCAGTTTCTCTCACCAGCTATTAAATTCAAGGCCAACAAAGCACTATACAAGATCCAGATACCCTGTGTGTTTCTCATATTTATCTGGCTTTTAAAAATCAAATACACACACACACACACACACACACACACACACACACACACACATTACTTTACTCCCTCTTTAAATACTTTATTACTTTAAAATTATTTTTATGACTGCCTATACCCTTCTTTTATCGTATCTTTTTAAAGGTTTTCTCGGTCTGGACTGCTTTACTGTACACCTGCAGCATTCTGACTTTGAAACAAACCTTAACTGGCCATGCCAGCTGCCTTGTGGCTCTAGTAGCTGGTTCTGTCCCCTCTCCACCCCCACTCCCAGTTCAATGAGAGACCAGTCTTATGCCAACATATTTACCACACCAGCTCTGGGAAGTTGCTGTGTCCATAATGCAGCAGGCATCTTTACCTAGCATGCCAGCTGCTCAAGAGCTCTGCTGCACAACAGGGTCTCTTCAAAGAGCCACACCTCTATACAATGAAGCCTACTTGAGAGACCTCTTTCTCAGATGCTATGTGCATTTTCGAGCCCCATGTTGAGTGTCTTATGTTGTCAGATTTTTCTTTGGGCCACCAGCCCACAAATAATAACACAGAGACGTAGTAATTATGAAAGCTTGGCCTTAGCTTAGGCTTGTTTCTAACAAGCTCTTATAACTTTAATTAACCCATTTATATTAATCTGTGTTCTATCATGTGGTGTTACCTCTTTTCCATCTTATACCTCCTGTTTCCTCTCTGTGTCTCCTTGCTTCTTCTGCCCCTCATTTTCTCCTACTTCATCTCCCTGCCCAGAAAGAAGTCCCACCTATACCTCCTACCTAACTACTGGCCGTTCAGCTCTTTATTAAACCAATCACAGCAATACATTTTCACACAGTGTACAGATATCCCACAACACATCTCCCCCTGTTGTAGCTTATCCGCATACACCTGTACTTTCTTGAGCCAAATTATCCCTCATGTCAATATCCAAACTATCAGTACAAGTAACTGAAGTCATGGACAATCTTACCCCTGCTTTCTTCACTGTGAGTGTTCTCAGCCAATACTTCATAGCATCAGGAGGCAGAGAGAAAAAAGTAAAATGAGTTCTCAAGAACTATATTCTGCACAGGAGTGCAAAAATTGCCATACCGTGACCCAAATAACCAATGTACAGGTAATGGAAGAAAAAGTAGTCAAAGAAATTTCTGGATACATACATTAATGGCTCTGTTTACTAAAACAGCATGGAAGAAAGACAATCTCTTGGTTTCTTCTCCTAGTGCTGTACTCTGACAAAAGAAATTTAAGGATGGAAAGATTTGGTTTAGCTCACAGTTCAAGGTAGAGTCCAAGGCAGTGGGAGCATGAAACAACTGGTCATGTAACACCTGAAGTCACAAGATAGAACAGTGAATGCATGCTGGTGCTCAGCTTGCTTTCTACATCTTATACAACCCAAGAGCTCCTTCCGGGCAGTGGTCCTGTCCAATCAAGAGGGTCTTTGAACACCAATTAATGTAATCAAGATACCCCTCTACAGGCATGCCCAGAATCTCTTCTTCCAGGTGATTCTAGATTCTGTAAGATTGGCAATCGTCACTACCTCTCACTGACAACAATTAGTTCACTTAAGGGCCTTCAAGATCCTACCCATGTGGAACAGCCACATGAGAAGGAGCATCCCACACTAATAGGTACAATTACTAATTAGGAATTCCAACTATTCCATTAGAATTGTGTTCATTGATTCTAAAGAAATGGATAGGCAGATGGGCTTAAGGCTGATGAATTACCAAAACTTTAGGCAAAATGTCAGAGATCTAAACAAACAAAAAATTCTCTTCTTCCTCAGCCCTCATGTTAACCTGTATTCACTACTACATTAGTATGAATTTCCTTACATTGATAGTCAGGGGTAGGGGATGGGGTGTTGCTTAGTGGAAATTTAAAAACTTTGCAACCCAGACATGAGATAATACTGAATTGTATGTGCACCAGAGCAGTCAGGGATGAGAACATAGGTTCATGCTATTTTCTCTCCTACATTCTGCAGACTCCTGACCAATCTACCCAGGTGCCAAACAAGGGGGACAAGACAGTAAACATACTCTTTGGAAACAGATTCCTTCATATTCCCTGAGGCGTTTTCCATTCTGTTAAATCTTTGACTTCTTAGTTCCAAGTTCTCTCTCTGTGGTAGTCGCAAACTTGTCAGAACAGCTCTTGTATTAGATCAAGAATACAGAAATGTGTAGCATAGAAAAATAACCCATCAACCTTGAAGCCCTCAGAGTACTGTGTAAGAACAAAACATGTTGTTTTCTTTCTTACTCTCTTTCTGTGTTCTGGTAATATAATCAATATTTCCTGTCTAAAAATGCAATATTCTCCAATTTTAGAAACCCCTCAAGTCTGCATTTAATGCCAATGAAAACCATGCTCCGTGTGACAGATATTTATTTTTATGCTTCCCTGTCTGAAGGCCTTGTCGACTTTTAATGAGAAAAAGGATAATGTTATCACTGACTGAGACTGTAGGTGAGAATGGACTTGAATAAAACAATTAAATATAAGGGGGAATGGACTCTACTACTAGCCAATCCTCATAAACATCTGTTTGTATGTAAGGATGTAAATCCTCACCCCATGTTCTCTTTGCAAAGTAAATAAGCATTTCCTTAAACAGGGAAGAATTAATTTGACAAACAAGCATTTGAGCACCTAGTATCTTCTAGAAACTATTATGGGTTGGAAATATTACAAAGAGAAAAGTAATGGATTTTTAAGAATAAGTAAGTGGGCAGGAAGTCAATATCCATCTGTAGGACCCCATGCAATCCTTCCATTCCATCTTAGGTAGACCTTGACACAATGTAAGAACTGTTGTGTCCAAATCACAGACACTTCCAGTTGGAAGATGTTTATAAGTTACCTACCTTCAGCAGTGCTTGCCAGAATTTCTTGACTCTTAGAGGCTAAAATATAAGTAGGTATATTATGTACCCCATATTTTTATATTTGTTTCATTTATTGTCCATAAGAGTACTTATATTACTTTATAGCAACAGTGCTTGTTAAAATTATGACGTTCTCATATTTTCTTTCAGTTGTCTTACCCCAATTCGAAACCACTACCGCAGACTACCTTCCTTAATTTACTGAGAAAACAATGGGATTTAGTGGAGTGCAATGAATTTAAATTGAACCAATCATCCAATTTGTGCAGTGTCTGAACAATCGCCTATGGGTCCTAGGCCTCCTCATTCCCAATGTAGTATTATTCTTTTTACATAATTTACAATCACAGAATCATGAACCTTGATTGTGGAAGCAAGCAAATTAATATGGAGGTCTCTAAGGGGGTCCAGAAGTATAAATAACAGAGAATGGTGAAATTGTATTCAGTCAATGAAAACGCAGTAATTGTTACATGAAAACTGACCTCTCTGGAAATAATTTACATACCAACAGTATCATTATTTTTACCAAATAGCTGTTTCCTAAATTTCCTTGCCAGTGAATTTAAACTGAACTGTGTGCTTTGTGGTTTCTCAAAACAGTTCTTTTAACTAGTGTCTGAAAGTGTTGGTTTAATTTTTGTTCAAAATGCATAAATGAATCCCTGTGGCCAAGCCTTTTATGACCTTGCCCACCACTGAAACCTCAGTGGGCAGATGCTGAAAGGCGATTTTGTGCACTAACATGAGTCAGACACTCTTACTTTCTCTAAACCACTTCCCCTGATTTCTTCCAGAGTTGCATTTAATGGCTGCTTTTTTTTTCCAGAAGTGGTAGAAATAGAACCAATATAATTTATATGGCACAAAATGAAGAATATTTCCCTTTTAATTTTATTAGTAATTTGAGAATTCCATTAAATGTGTTTTGATCATATTCACCCCCTCCTCCACCTATTTCCAGATCAAGTCCCTAAATAGCCAACTTTTTGTCTTTTTTTTTTATTATAAACCATGTAGTCCAATTTGTGCTGCCCTTATATTCTTGAACATGTAGCCTCCTACTAAAGCATAGTGGATCTACCAGGGGTACATTCTTAAAGCAAATTGACTCTCCCTCTCCTGGCAGTGTTCAGTTGCTAATAGCTCCTCATCTAGTTTGGACTTAGTGACCATCTCTCTTCTCCATGATAAGATTTTGTATGGCTTGAGCTGGCTTAGGGTTTATGTATCCTATCACAACCACTATGAATCCATGCATGCAACTGCCCTGCTGTGTCCAGAAAAAGACTGTTCCCTTGTAATTATCCATGCCTCTGCTCTTACATTCTTTCAGCCCCCTCTTCTGCAATGATCCCCGAGTCTTAGGCAGAAGAGTTGTAATATGTACATCCCATTTAGGGATGAGAAATATGCAGCTTCTTAGTCTTTGCACCTTGACCAGTTGTGGGTCTTTGTCTTAAACACCACCTACTTCAAACAGAAGCTGATAAGGGTTTATATATGCATTGATATAGGTTTACAAAGAAAGGTAAGTCACTAGGAGTCAGTTTAATGATATGTATATTTAGTAAAACAATAGTACCAGGTTCTCTCCTGGGGCTTATGGCCTGTCTAGGTCTAGACTCCTGGCCCCAGTAGTAGTTCCAGGTATGAGTTATGTCTTGTAGAAACAGGCCTTAAATCAAATTAGAAAGTGGTTGGCTGCTCCCATCATGTCCATGCCACTTTTGTACCAGTGGGCATGTCTTGTCAGATTAGACGTTACTGTAGTTCTCAGAGTTCATGGCTGAGTAGGACTGATGATTACTTTTTCCCTCCAGTAGCACCTTCTAGAACTGTGAAAGCTAGATAGTAGAGATGAAGCTTCCAGGTCATCATCAACTTGATTTCTCTATGCTCTATGATTCAAGTATATGATGTTTTCAGAATTAGGGTCTGACTGTCAGGTTCTGGAAGGTAATCAATAACATTGGCAATATCCTGAAATGTTTATAGGACTGTGGGACTCACAGACCAACAACCCCCAAAAGAGGTTAACACATTGCTGCCCCTTCCCTGTATGCTCTCCTCTACCCTGTCCTCCCACCCCCAACTTCAACCCTTCCTGCTCTATTATTCCCCTTTAGCCCTTTATATCACTGAGTTTCCCCTCCCATCTTTTTTTCTCCTTTTTATTTATTATATTTGTGTTTTAATTTTTCACATCAGCCATGGGTTTCCCTGTCCTCCCCCTCCTGCCCCCGCCCCACCTTCCCCCCATCCCCTCCCCTCTATTCCCATCTCCTCCAGGGCCAAGACTCCCCTCCAATCTTTTTAAAGCCCCTTACTAATTGCCTAATTTCTATGGGTATTCCCAATGGAGCACACATACCTGACAATTCAAAGCTAACATCCACAAAGTGAGAGGAATGGGTGACATTTATCTTTGTGAGTTCATGTTGTCTCACTCAGAATGCATTTTTTTAGTTCCATCCACTTATCCACAAATTTCATTTTTCTGAACAGCTGAGTAATATTCCATTATATAAATATACCGTGTTTTCATTATCCATTCATCAGTTGTTGGGCATCTAGGCTGTTTCCATGTCTAGCTATTGTAAATAGAGCACCCATGAACTGTCTTGGTTGTATTATTAGGACTAAGGAATTTTTAATCTGTTTTCATCGTTGCAGTAATAAGGGGGGAATAAAGCAATAAACGACCTCTGCGGGTATAGAATGTACACAGCACATATGACTCATATGTCTCATCACACAGTTCAGTTGAAAAGGTTGTGTTTGTCCACTGAATGAGTTCCTCTGGCTTATTACCCCCCTTTCATGTCTTCTTCATTTCTTCTGCTTCTGATACTTGCAGGAAAACTTTATATTTACTGACTTTTAGTAATATGATTAATTGGGAAAGCATTTTAGTCTATAGGACACTGCTTTACACTCAGAACAAGCCTGTGAAACATTTTAGAGCTATGCAAATGAGAAAGCTGAATCTTCAAACTATGAAGACATTGGCCAATACCACCACTCTTGGGGGGCAGACAAAATTCTGAGTCAGTGGGTGTTTTTGACATGAGTATAGCAATGTCAAGAATCCCCAGTGGCTCAGATTCATGGAAATGGCAAAGTGTTACCCTGGTCTATGTGAGAATGTTGAGAGATGTACAGAAGAATCAACCAGATTTCTCA
Organism: Onychomys torridus; assembly: GCF_903995425.1. Lineage (NCBI taxonomy): Eukaryota > Metazoa > Chordata > Mammalia > Rodentia > Cricetidae > Onychomys > Onychomys torridus. The sequence goes on from NC_050449.1 coordinate 87,527,990, forward strand.
TCCTAGACGTTTACAGCTTAAAACTGCTTCCTTATAAAGACCCCCCCCTCCCCAACTGTGACTAGCTAGCCCTTCCTTTTTGTGCTGGTCATAATAAATAGACTGAGTTTCCAGGTTGGCAGTGTAGTGGGTATCCCACCATCAGAGCAAGGACACCCCACCCAATCCCAGATTTTCTGTATGTGTGTCAATCACTCCTTCAGTGTCTGTCATCACTTCATTCCCACTCTATCTTAGTTAGGTTTCCCAACCCAAGCCATGCTGGAGCTGCCAACCCCTATTTTATAACCATGTTCAGAGCCAGAAAATGGTAGCCTGCGTAGGACAGAGACTGGAGCTACTCTGGCCTGCTGAGAAGCACGGAGCATGCTGTTATTTTACTGCTCTATATTTTACCCACCATCTACATTATTAGATGCTAGCTGATTTTTATTATACTTATTTTGAATCTATTTTATGCCTCTTGAAGTTAATAGTCCATTTACTATCAATCTTTCTTTTACTAGTAAGTTCTATATACAGTTATAAAATTATCTGCCAATAATTTCATTTTTATCCCCTTGGTTTTAACAGAAATATACACTTAGTGATATATATTTCTAAGTAAGTTAAAATTTCTAATTTGATTTTATCTTCAACTCCAGCTTCATTAAGAAATGTCTTTTTGAAATCTCTAATGGGAACATTTAGTTTCCCATGTCTTTTTGTTAATTTTTGACCCTATGACATTTTGATAAAAAGATACGATAATTTTATAGTAATTAAATGATGGGAGTCATTTGCTTTCTTTGGAGGAGAAATCTTACTGAACTATTTGATGGTAAAATAAATTGTTAATTTACTCTGTGTAAGTAGTTTCTTAACTCACCAGCACTGCTTTATTTAAAAAGACAAAAAAATAATTAAAGCCCTTAGAAGTTCTATATGATAATTGTTTTCTAAAACAAAAATTTATTTCATAGAATCATCTCAATTCAGGAAAGCCAGAGAAGGATAAACAAGAAAAACACCTACAAAAAAAATCATGACTTTAAAACGCCCTTATCATTAGCAAGAGACATGGATAAAATAAGAAATAAAAGAAGGCGACAAAAAGTGTGTTGTTCCCAAAGAACCAAGAACAAAGCAAAGGTCTCATTTAGGGCTATGCAAGTTTAAGGCCAAGTTGTGAGGCCAAGGGTGAGTTGACTTTGGTCAACAAAGATTATTTCTTAAGTTTGGTCTAAGAACCAGGACATCTCCTGACAATATAGAAATGTAGAGTTTGGGGCCATCCTCCAACATTACTGTGTTTTAATAAGATCCCCTGGGCTTGCTCATCCAGATCTTCATTCGCTCTGTTTGGTTGGATTCCAGACATTCTCTTGTCTAATGCAGATTCTTGGGTCACAACAGCACTTCCAGAAGGGTAAAGGGCTTCTGGTGTTTAAAAAGGACTCTGACAAGCTGTAACTAAGCATATTCCAGGAGTGCTGAGGACAGGCAGTGTGAGGGGTGAGAAAGAGAGCAGAAGAGGACATGGGTCCCTCCTGCTGAGATGCCTCTGTCCCAAGGACAAACATTGCAAGATTCCTCATTTTCCTCATCTTTTGTTTTTTTCATAAAGCAGTTTATTTACAGTTCTAATCTGAAAGCAATCAGCTTCTTTAAACAAGATTATTCAATTTCATTTTTAATTAAAATACAATTACAATATCCCTACCCCCAGTCCTTCTTCTCCCTCAACCCTTCTCATACCCCCTTTCCTCTCAAATCCATAGACTTCTATTTAACTACTACATACACATACTATATATATATATATATATATATATATATATATATATATATATAATAATATAATTTAATTAACTATATAATAAATAACATGTAAGTATATAATGCATATTGAGGTATAATTATGGAGGGTTGATGAAATGTGTTTAGGAACGAATAAAGCATAGGACTCAAGTAAGTCTACCTTCCACCTGATGAAAAAGAACTCTTTCTACAATGGAAGATGATCATTAGCCTGAACATATCCAGTGAGAACATTCAGACTCCACTGTGGGGTTGCACATATGTCCTGCAAAGGCTGTGGGACTGGAAATGAGGAGACATGCCCAAGTCTGAACTGAACCTCTTCTTCCCTGTTCCTCGGTCTGACCTCTTCCTAGTCCCAAGCCACTTGCTTCTGTCTCAAACCCCTATTACTTTTATAACCACCTGTTCCAGAATTGGAAAGAAAATTAATTGAGACCTCTAACACATAAAGTCTCATCTGCCTTGGCATCCCACTTAGTCCCAGTTCTAAAAGAGACAATATAAACTGACTTTATTTCCAAATGGCAAGCATGCCACCCAAGTTTAGAATGAGAGGGTAGCCCCAAGAGTCCTTTCAAAATACAGTTGAAATAGAGAAGCCACCAGGCCCCTGACACACAGCTGAATGCAGGAACTTGGGTGACCTGGTGCTGTGGCACTAGGAAAGTCAAAGGAAGAACTGAGGTCATTCCAGATAGCAAATGTGAACAGCAGGACTAGGCAGAGCTATGGGGAAACAAACACAGGAATTTGGAGATGGAGCTGCTAGGCCTCTGGCCCTGAGCCACTTCCTGGCTGCCCTTGCTTTCTCTGAGAGGTGTGTAGAGCTGGCTCAGAGCACAACAAAAGGCAAACAGTGGAACAGGAAAGGAGGCTAGACCTGCCTGTAGGTCTAAGGGGGAGAACCACCATAAGATGCCCCTGAGCAGAAAGTGGAGCAGTGAACAAACAGGAGGGAGTCCCCTGTCCAGCGTGCTGCTCCCCCTCTGGGGCTGCACTAGCAGAAGGAGACAGCACCTGCAGGAGAGTGTGGCTTGTGATTCCTGGAGCTGGGATCAGAGTAAAGAAGGAAGGTGGGCTTAGTGCTAAACCACTGATTGGTGACTAGCACAAACAACCCTTGGCCTCTTGTCTCCCACATGTGGCTGTCTAAAACACAGAGCATTTAAGGCTGCTGTGCAGGGACCTACAGGACAGAAAACAAGGACTAGCTAGGTTACAGTGGGTGTGGAGAAGCGTCGTTACCATTAAAATGTGCATTAGAAACAGAACATGTCAACTCAGAAGCTGATCTACAATGGAAAATGTTATAGATACTACAGGTTCCCCTTTGCTCATGGGGGACATGGTCCAAGACCCCACCTATGCCTGGATACTGGACAAAGTAAGAGATCAGTGACAACAAATACAAATCAAAAGAACAATTAAGACAATGAGCTGAAAAAAAAGCTATGTTAAACTGAAACATTCCTGGAATTTTCTATCTAGTATTTTCAGACCAGAATTGAGTGCAGAGAAGTGAAACCAAATGTGAAACTATAGATAAGAAGGGGTGGCTTAGTTGATGTGTTTAGATGAGGCAATTTCAAATGTGTTTGGCTTGTAAAAGTCATCCTAATCATAGTAATTTGTGTGATTTAATTAATTACCGGGCTATAGAATTATGATCATGTATGCTAATACTAAGGGTCAAATCAACCTTGTTGCTTACTTTAATTACAGCGGCAAGCTTCTGGTCACATGTGTTTCTCATACATGCGCTGTAGCCACACACATGGTTCTGAAAGTATTAAGCAGGGGCATTGCAAGTTAGTGTTCCACAGGAGGCAAGGAAGTGAAACCCAATGCAGTGATGAGGAAAAACCTGCTCAAAGGACGAGGCAAGCCAGCGCAGGAATGTACTCCCTACCATCAGATACCTACTTCCCTGGATCATCAGAAATGACAGTTTTCAGATAGATGGGGGTCACTTCAGAGCAGTTGTAGATGGCCTAAGGTAGACAGAAAAAGCAAACAAAGTTGGGGGAGTGGTACGTTTCTGCTGTTGCTTTCACAGTGACAGGGATAGAAATATTCAGTTATTCATTAACAACACTCACAAGTGCCCAGTGCTTCTCTAAGAATTAGTGGCCAGAGTCTCTCTTAAGCTCTGCTTCAGTGAAGATGGCAGGAAAGCCAACGAGGGCAGGAACTGAGAGGCAGCAGTGGATACCATGGAGTGGGGGAGCGAGAGAGGGGTAGAGTGATGAAAAGGTCAGTTTCACAAAGCGGGTGGGGGAGGTTTGTCTGTTTATGTGACATCTGAAGAGATACCCACAGGAAGGAGGGAACCACCAGGATTTCTTGAGAAGAGCTTTTACAATTCCAGGACTTGGGTGCTCGAGGGCCTTGTGGCAGGACATGTGTGGTAGGGACTGTGAGTCAGGAGGGAGTGGGTTAAAAATAAGGTTAGACCATTGTACAGAAGGAAAGGACAGGGCTAGACCCTGGGAATACATGATCAAGTCTGGGCAGAAGACTCATGTGACGTGAAACGTTTTTAAAGAATCACGGTTTCTGTGTGAACAGAATGTAAGAGACCAGCTGGGAAGCCAAGGGCTTCATCTAGGAAGCCATGCTGTCATCCAAGATGAAAATGATGATGACTTGTTGGGGCCAGAGGAGTTGACAAGTGATTGGGCTAGACCAATCAATGCAGTTAGTGTTGTACAGGGAGAGGAGAAGCTAAGGGTCAACCCAGAGGCAGGAACGGCAGGGAAAATAAAGATGCTCATGCTAAGCAGAGGAAGGCAGCAGGCAGGGTTAGCAAGTCACCAAGGGCCTAAGCCTGTGTGCAAGGAAACAGTAATGCAGTACCCAGGAAGAGAGGGAAGAGGCTCCCTGTAGCTGTCTACCACACTGAGCCCCTGCCCTGCAAAGGGTCTCTTAGCCGTTCTTCTTCTCAGAGTGAACTAATTCACTGTCCTCCACACCTTCTCGTGTATTCACATCCTCTCCAGAATATCAACATATTGTTACATTAGTTTGCCAGTAACAAGGGGGCAGGGAGATCAGTGAACCCTGATTTAGAGAAGTTAAGATAGATACGTCATCATATTTTCGAGTAAACACAGAGAAACATTTGCTATCGAAACAATATATGAGTAGCGGTCCGGCTACTACCTCAGCATCCGTACCTCTCTTAAGCATCCCTGGTACTGATTGATTTTTGAAAGAAGTTCTGTGAAGAGTAAAAGTATTTTTTTTTTCTTAGAATTTCCCAAGACATGCTAAGAAACTGAAAATTTTTCCAAAATCTCCAGGAACATTTTCTAGATACATATTTCTTAACAAACTCTCCTGCTTGTTTTTATTCTTTATCTAAAAATTTGTAACATGTTGTTACAAGGAATAGGCAATGGAGAGGACTATGTACTAGTATTATATCAACATGTTTAAATAATATTTTATCTGATACCAACTTGAAAAATAACCAGCATGTAAATAAATGCATTCAGTCTACGTATGAAGAAGCTCAGCCATTTAAAATTCTTTATTTCAGCCTCATTTGAAATGCCAGTATTCCGTTCACATAGCTCTATACTCTTAAGAATCATCAGCATTTAATTTATGAGTGTTTTTAGATGGAGAGCCTCTGCTGCTTGAAATTCAGTTCTATCCTCTTGTTCTTCGATGAGGAATACTTATCTCCTATGCTTTTCCCCAAGCCCCCCTCTATGCCCAATTTCACATAATTAATCTAATCTTTAATCCAAAGTAGAGTGCAGCTCTCACCAAAACCCACCCCAGCCAGGGACACTAGCAGAGAGGCAGAGCCAAGGAACAAGTAACACATTTGTCCTGTTGTTGCTATTCTCTGTCCTCGAGGAGCATCTGGCATATGTGACTTCATGTAGCCTTTAAAGCTGTGAGTAATGTGGCTTAAGAAATGTTCCCTGCAGCTGGCCAGGAATGGGCTGGTGGGAAGCATGCTAGAACAGATCGCAGCCCCACTATCTTCATGAAGAGCATGGCTTAGGCAGAGGAACCCATTGATGCCCAGCTGTAAAAAGAGTGCAAACCCAGATTTTCCAGAGAGGCAAAGGGGCACACAAGGTCTCTTGTCTCCTTCTTGGCAAGTAAAGGCACTGGAAAGAGCAACAAAACCCTTGCCATGTCTTAGGTCTGTGACTCATGGCTTTCAGGATTAAATTATGGCATGACAGGAACCTTTCCAGGCTCCCCAGGGTTCCCAGGGGAAAGCAGATGTGCCAGTGTTTAGCACAAAAATGCAGCACAGTTGTTAGCACTGGCTCTGGGAAGCCCTAAGTTGACTCCCTACTTTTCTTCATGTGTTTCTAAGATTAGTTTTTCTAACTCGTGACTAGGGGATCATTTCTCTCCAGGAAGAAACTACTTCCATTTTTAGTAAAAATCTACTGCTTAATGCTTTTCTTTATGTTTCAACTCCAAGACCTGCTTCAAGCAAGTAGCAAGACTTACCCCAGGATTCATTACCATGGTCATCATTGAGAGCTTTACCTCTCTTGACAGCAAGTCCATTCTCCAGCCCTTTGACTTGGGAAAGAAAGTTGGTTTTGACTGGTCTTCTTTTGAATTTCAGGCATAGTTGCTGTTCTCTTCTGTGGAGTCACACAGGCACATTATACCTACAACAATCTGTCATCCGATTCCAAACTGAGGACCAAACAGGTAAAAGAAAACCTCGTGGCTGCCTTTGTCTCTTTCCTGGAGTGGTGGTTGTGGAGCCCCTCTGACAGCGCACGTGGGAAGAATTGCATTAGTTAAGGACGAAAGTAAGCTTAAGACTTCATTACAGGTTGGATATTTATAGATTTTTTTCCCCTCCAGGATAACCATTAACAATTCTCTTGGTAAGCAAAAATATAGTTCTAATAGTCTCTCCCTCCTGAGAGATGTGGAGCATAAACTGTCAGTCTGGAAGATGAAAGGCCTATAGTCGGTAATAATTCACAGTCACTTACATCTAAAGGCATTGGAAACCATGTGGATGTGGTTGGTTACACAGAGAAGAAAATGAAGAAGGATGTGGAAAAATACTTGGTCTTCAGTTGAGTGTTTTCATTTCCAAGAAAATTCAACTGCCCATTTCCACATGAGCAAAATGTGTCTCCCTTATTCTGAGGATATGTCAGTTTGGGTATCTGCAAAGGAACATACATAGGCTCCTTCTACTAAGACCCACTTAACCTTTCTGTGCCAAGCACATCCTGAGTACTAGATATGCAGAAACTAAATATTGCTTTTCCTTCAATGGAGAAACCCTTGTGGAGGCTACTGTTGTAATATCTGGAGAGTGTTTGGGGAGCATCCAGTAGGGCATTCTTCCAAGGTTGTGGTTGGGAAAGTCAGGAGGAAGTTGCCAGAGACAATGTCCAATCTGGAGCAAGATAAACAACAGAAAGGAGGTACCAAGTCAGATGTAGCAGAAGATAGAGAGTATTTGAGAAGATGGAGAGATGGCCCAGCAGTTAAGAGCACTGGCTGCTCAGAGGACCTGGGTTCAATGCCCAGCACCCACATGGCAGCTCACAACTGTCTGCAACTCCTGTTCCAGGGGATCCCACACTTTTACATAGACATGCATGTGGGCAAAACACCATTGTACCTAAAATACAAATAAATAAATGATTTTTAAAAAGGAAAGGATACTCAAGACCAAGGGATTGGCACAAAGTCTCTTAGGAAGTTCACTGATGCGCTATGGACAGTTCAGTGGACTTACCACAAGAGAGAAGCTGAGTCAAAGAGACATAGTGAGGAAGGAGACCACATAGGCAGCACCAGGCTAAGAAAGATTGATGGTACACGCTTTCTGAAGGAAGCTGAACTTCCTCCTAAAAGCAATAGGATGCAGTGCTTCTCAACCGTCCTAATACTGAGACCCTTTAATACCATCCCTCAGGTTGTGGTGACCCCCAACCATAAAATTATTTTGGTGCTGCTTCGTCATGGTAATTTTGATACTGTTATGAATCATAATGTAGATATCTGATAGGCACACTATCTGATATGTGACTCCTGGTGGGGTTGAGACCCATGGGTTAGAGTAACTAGAAGAGATCATTGTCTCAGGGTTGGGGATTTAGCTCAGTGGTTCAGTGGTAGAGCACTTGCCTAGTAAGTGCAAGGCCCTGGGTTCGGCCCTTAGCTGGTGGGGGGGTAGGGGGAGAGAAAATGGGGACAACAGTGCTGGCATTATTAGCTCCTTCTGGGGGAAAATACATAGTGCCTTCTCTTCATTTTCAGGGATTTTTCTGGCAATCTTTGCTGTCATTCCTTGATTTACATACAGATCATCCTGATCTGTGCCTTGAGGTCCACATGGTTCTCCCAGCCTATCTCCAAATTTCTTCTTTTGCCAAGAATATCAATCATATTAGGTTTTGGCCTACCCTACTCCAACATAACCTCCTCTGAACTGATTACATCTACAGTGATCCTTCCCTAATAAGGTCAGTTTCTGGGGCTCTAAGGATTAGAACTCAAATACATAAATCTGGGGGAAGGATACATAACTCATTTCAAAAAGCTATTATTGAAGTATTCAGAACAGACTGATGTTAGGATAATTGGAGATTTATTCTAGGACCCTCACTCTGGTGGATATGAAGAAAGAGTGCATAGACAAGTTAGCTTTTGCTGTTTAACTGCAGCAACAAAAATTAGTTATCCAAATAACATTGAGCCATAAGCAGTTGGTTCCCGTGTCTGTAAGTGTCCATCTTTTTGATTGATGGACTTGGTGGTTTACTTGCCAGGATTGAGCCATCAGACACTTGTCTGGGTATCTGTGGATGTGCTGGGGTATGTGTTCCAGGGTAAGCTTCACCAGGGCATCTTTGCTAGTGCTGTGTGCCTATCATTCTGTGAGTACTGAAGCAAGGCCGTTTCCAGTCATCGGCTTGGATCACCTCTCCTAATCATCCTGTATGGCTCAGTACAAAACAAGAATCCAAGTAAGTGTCCAGTGTGCGATGATGAGTAAGCTTTGCAGTACTATTTGGCAGGGACTGTGGCTATGCGATGTGATGAAGAATTGGACTCAGTGATGAGATCTATCCAAAACGCCAGTGAAGACAGGGGAGCCAAAGACTTCTCATGTGATACTGGGGCAGAGGGTGTAAGGAAAGTAAGACAGCATCCTGGCTAGATCTGGAATTGGCCAGGAGTTCCTAGAGGCTTACATGGAGCTCTCTGCAGTAGCTCTGGCTTGCATTCTTCCCTCTCTGTCATGTCTCAATCTCAGCTTGTCCTGATTGTGTCCTCTTGAACAGGGACTCTGCAAGGCCACCCTTCCCCAAGTCCAGCACTTCTCTTCAGGTGCATGCTTTAGTGACATCATAAAATGTAATTGTTGAATTTTGACAGCCCTCCAGTAAAACAGAAATAAATATGCCAAAATCCTGATACTAATACCCAGAAACCTCCAATTCCAGGACCTTTTAAATTATAAAGAGGGGTTGCACTCTCCTGGGCTTTAAGGGAAGTGTCTTGGGCTGGTTTTTCCTAGCCTTGTTTGGTTCTCTCCACATTTGTATTCTGGGAAGCTGAATCCTGTTTAGGGACTTGCACTTTTAAGTCATGCTATCTAGACTGCTCAGCAACACTTCAAAGATAACTCGTCTCATGGTGAGACAGCAGTCCAGTACCTAGGGGAGACAAAGCCAAAATCAGTGCCCTACAGCCTCTGAATGTCATGACACGCACTCCCTGACAGGCTCCCAATCCATCTCATAACACTCTCTTTCCTTACAGAAAGAGGTTTCTACAAACTTATTCTTTAACATCCAGATAACAGTACACCCCCGCCCTTGTTCCCTCACTGCCTTCTGCCTAGGTGAGGTAGGAGTTTAATAAATGCTGATTCTCTTTCACTCCCTTCTTGCGGCTCTCCTTCTTTTCTTCTACCACTCTCCACCACTTCCAATTCTTTCCTCTAATAACATTTGCATACATGCATATTTATATATGCATACACACCTATGTGTATGTATGGGGTCAATACATAACCCACACCCCCATATGCAGAGTCTGTGGTCACCGCTCTGCAAAACATGAGAGCAGACATACTCAGCCATATCGGCACAGAGTAGCAAGAAAAGTTCCAACTCCGCATGTGAGTTGGAGACTCACTATGTGCTGTACAGAACCTCCAAAGTATGGGTTACAGATGTGGCCACAACATCCCCACTAAACATGGGGACGCTTTGAAAATATTATGTGACATCACATGGCTGAAGGACACAGTATCTCTTCACACTGTGTCTATACTGCCAACAGGAGGAGCAGCTGCCTGACCTCTTTGCCTCGCTCTCCAGGACCATATAATGGGATGTTAGGAAGCTCACAAGGAACGCCTTGAGGGAAATCTATATAAATCAACTTTGTGTTTAAAACCTAAAGGTGAAACAATTGTGAAGGAATTGTATCCGTCCACTTTGTCTCTCGTAGCTAATCAAAGAGCTATAGCCAGAAACAAGTTCTGTATAGTTCTCCATAGCTTTAAGAATTAAAATACCTTTTCAAGAATTACATTTTCACTTTAAAAGATGTTGTGTAAATGATTGTCCTCTAAATGTTAGGTGAAATCATTTTCTTCTTCTTGAGCCTGTGGGGGAAAAACAAACCACTGAGCCTTTCCGTGTATTAGGCACAAAGGAACGTGTTGACCCTGTGCTACAGCCAAGGCCAGGAATCACAGAGTCAGCTGATGCCCCTTATTAAAGAGCACATAAACGTGACAGGAATTCTTTCCCCTGACTGGGCATGGTTCACTGCTTCTGCACGTGAAACTGTGTTCTAAAGTCAGGCAAGTTCCACAAGCCCTGGCTCTCTCTGGTTCTACACACTAATGCTGCTAGGGACATTCAAAGTGAACATTCACACACAGCAGCCTAGAGGACCCCAGCTCCCAGCCACTAGGAAGACTTGCATTGGGCCACTCACAAAAGCCCAACCAGCCTCTGCCCTTCCTCTGTCCACATTCCTCCCCAAGGCCGTCCTACAAGCTGGTTGACTGGCCAGGCTTCCAGTTTTTCCTTTAACTACCTTTACCTTGCTTGAGGCCAACTTGCAAAACCATGTATTAACAAACCATTCCTTTTTACTGGAATTTCTAGTTCCTTTCTCATGGTTCCCACTTAAATCATTTCCAGCAGATAAATATGCAGCTAAAGAAATCACCATAGTTAATACAGACAATGTACTCATTTACTTTGTATATACCTTTTAGCTCCTTTGACTATCACTAATTACCTCTATCCATTAACTAACTTTTTTTTCTTTTGTTTGGCTTTTCGAGACAGGGTTTCTCTGTGTAGCTTTGTACCTTTCCTGGAACTCACTCTGTAGCCCAGACTGGCCTCAAACTCACAGAGATCTGCCTGGCTCTGCCTCCCGAGTGCTGGGATTAAAGGCGTGCGCCACCACCTGGCTTATTAACTAACATTTTAAAGAGCCTCCTTAACCAGGCACCACTCAAGGTACAAGTAATACAATAGACTAAAAGGGTCCTTTAGAAGAAGAGCTGCATAGTAGTCATAATAAATGACACTAGATCATGTATTTACAATAGTCATGAAGCTGGCAACAGGACAAGAAATGGAGATAGGATTGAGGTTTGCAGTTTCCAATAGGGTAGCCAGAGAAGGCCTAAGCAAGACAAATATTTCACAGAGATAAAAATGGGAACCATATTAATATTTGGAGTATAACTGTTGAGAAATTGAGAGAAGCTCATAACAAGGGCAAAAGGACAGATATGGCTGGTTTAGAGTGAACCAAGGACAGTGTAAGAGACGGCAGCCTAGCAGCAAGAGCCAGGTCACAGAACATCTGAATGATGTCGAGAAGCCATTGAACACCTTCCTACAGGAATGTATTTGCTGTGACTTAATAGCAGAGGTATCCTCATGAGCCAAGGAAGGGTGTGAGGCTACCTGACTGGAGGACAATCAGAAGCCTGTGTTGACTTGCTCAATTGGGGTATGCATTAGGCAGGAAAATGAAACTGTGGAGTCACCAGCTGGACATAGAGTACTTACAGTCCAGGGAAAATGTCTAGGCCAGATGTGCAATGTTGGAAGTCATCAGCATGTAGCTGATATTGAGAGATGGGGCCTAGTGGGAAGTCATAGATGACTGAGGATATACCTTTAAAGAGAACTGTGAAACCCTGGTCTCCTCTTTCTACTCTGTTTACTGACCATGGGCTGAGCCAGGGAAGGGTGTTTTACCCCACTACACACTTCTGTGATGTGTTGCTCCACCACAGGCTTAAACAGAGCCAACCAATCCTGAACTATACCTTCAAAGCTATGAACTAAAATAATTTTTCTCACTTTTTAAGTTAATTGTCTCAAATATGTTGTCATAGTCAGTTAAAAAAAGAAAATCGGTGACAGTATCCCCTCTTAGAAATCAAGGGAGATCCCAGCTCATTAAGGAGTGTGGTGAATTACACCAATGGTGATGAAATATGAAGGAAATGGGAAATGTGAAGGTTGTTGACACTGATACCACAGACTGGCAGAGTGGCATGGTAAAACTCAATGAAAACAAGTCCAGGACATAAGAGGAGGAAAGGAATTCGAGCCTCGTAGTGTATAGACAAACCCTTCAAAGGGATTCCACTGCAAAGGGACCAGCAAAACGAATTAAGTAGCTGGCTATATTGGACAAAGGGGAGAATTAGCCATCCTTGTGTGTGCTGTGGAGTGATGTGAAGACTAGGTGACCAGTCAGGTTTGCCAAGTCTTCTCGAGGCAGACTTCAGCTTCAGACTCTCCGATACTATGGACCAAATGATTGGGCCTCTTAATAAATGCTTGTTATTAATAGGCAAGAGGGTACCAGTTAACTTCACTTATTCAGTGTGGCTTTCATGATTGGCATGGATGAGGGGACAAATGCTTGGTGTCCCAGTCACTGTCCTATTGCTGTGGAGAGACACCATGACCAAGGCAACTCTTGTAAGAGAAAGCATTTCATTAGGGGCTTGCTTGCAGGGACAGAGGCTCTGTTACCATCAGGGTGGGAAGTACAGTTGCAAACAGGCAGGTACTGGAACAGTAGGTGAGAGCTACATCCTGATCCATAAGCAAAGAGAGAGAGGCTAGGCCTACCATGGGCTTTTGAAAACTTAAAGCCCACCACCAGTGACACACTTCCTCCAACAAGGCCACACCTACTAATCCTTGTAAACCTTTCACTCAGTTCCACTCCCTGGTGACCATGCAGTCAAACATATGAGCATATAGGGAGCCATTCTTATTCAAACCATCATACTTGGCTACCTTTATCATACTTTCAGCTGGTTCAGATAGTAATTTTTATTACTTAAATTTATTCTGTCATACTTGAAAAATCTACCAGTTTAGGTTCATTTTACCTTCTTAACTGAAATGCAAGAGAGTTGGACATGCCATGCATTTGCTTTTGAAAAGTCAGAGTCCTTGTCAAGCATTTATGAGCAAACAATAGCACCTTCATTATAGCATTCTTTCCAGATGCTTATTTTATTTCCATCACCCCCCTACTATATTTTTAGTGTTTATTGCCATTGAATGGGAAAGCAGCAATGCAAATCCAAATTTAAATTTCCAATAAAAAGAGACAATGGGAGCCAAATTGAATGTGCTGTGCATGACTTTGCAAGAAAATTCAAATAAAGAATATGGAATATGAGAGGAGCAAGGAGATAAGGTGAAAGAACATTTGACTGAGAGTCCTCAAAGTGGGATCTTGCCCCAACTCTGCTGCTAATGGCAGGACCCCGGATGCTTAACATATGTGACTTTCAGTTAGCTCTCTTACTTTAAAATGAATGGTTGAAGTAAATGTGTTGTCAAGCATGTTCCAAACCTAACATTCTGTCAAACACTCAGCATAAGGTACACACTTGGTTCTTTCTCTTAAACTACAGTTGGGGAAGGATAACTTGCTTAAAAATGATAATTCATGGAGATGTGATGAGGGCCTGAAATTGCCAAATTAAATTCATGATTGGGGCAGTCAAAAATAACATTATTAGTCCTACTGGGAAGAAAAATTTCACACTGAGAATTGGATGGTTCTTTGTGGAAAAATTCTCAGCCTGAACCAAAGTGAATGGTTGCAATGGTTTTTTTTCTAAGACTGCCGGCATCCATGGCAGAGAGTATAAATGTCACACTGCCAGCACACAGTGTCTCAGGACATGAGCAAAAGACTTTCCAGGTTGTTGTTTTTTTTTTTTTTTCATTTTAAGCATGTTCTGAGCATGTACTAAGCATGTCAGTGGTTGTATGGCAGACATGATGGAAGGCTGGGAAACAAAAGCAAATAAGACAGTGATTCCCCTTAGGAGTTCCTAATGTAGCATAAATCTGTAGATGGAAAGGGTTGCATCCTCCCATGGGGCAAGTGTTAACATGGAAGGAGGCCCAACATACCCTAAGAATCAGAGGATTAAATTGCTTACTTACTAAAAGTGAGGTGACCCTGAGAAGCTCACCTGGGACTTGGGGACTTGGAGTTTGGTTCTTATGGTAATCAGGAGATCACCATGTAGATAAATAGAGCATCAACACAGAGAGAATTAAGTAATTAAAAGTATAACACAGAAAGAAAAAGCAGCGTAAGTCCCTAGAGTCAACACTGTGTTTAAGACCCACAAGGCTTCAGTGAAGTGGAAAGAGTGCATCTGGCTGCCGGTGTAGACCAGAGAACAGAGAAGAAGCATGTGGGAGAGAGATAAAACAGGGAGGTGAGTACAGAGGGACCTTGTAGCCACCACTGGGCCATTTTGGACAACTCTACCCAATTATGTTGGTGATTGCTTAAGACCTTCAGACCTGTGGATGATGATAATCAGATGGTTTTAAGGGTTAGTTGTGAGGAAAGTGATTATTGATCTTAACACTGCATTTTCTTCTAATAAGCCATTCATACAAATACTATTTAAATTCCCTTCAGCCTTTCAAGACTCTAGACTCTCATCTCTTAGGATAGTTAGTCTATAAGAGATGTTTATGGAAATCTATCATTTGGCTTTCACCTTGGACTTAGGAGCTCAATAAAATCTTACTGAATTAATAAGTAAATTAATGAGTGACTGGATTATGACCATGAACATTCCAAGATAAAAATTAGAAAGGAGAAACAATATGTGCTAATTAATGGTTTCTTCAATTCTGATATCATGCATTAATTTAAATTTAATGAGCTGGATGCATAAGGCTAATGTCTATGGTAATCCCGAGACCCTGAAAGAAAGATCAAGTGTATTTCTATTACTTGCTGCGTTTCCTGCAGTGTGTCTCTGCCTTATTGATTTGCATTACAGTGCTTTTGGATTATGGTTTTGTGCATTTTCACCCCTTGAACAAATTAACAAAAGCAGTCACGTTTCATGCCAGTTACCTGTTCTGAGAGGGTGGAGGGAGAGAGTGAGAGGGGAGAAACCATGCCCGTGTTGCCCTGACTTCTGAAAAGATCAAAGATATCTACAGAAAGCACAGACTCGCCTTTATTTTTTACTCTAATTACATTTCTTTTGTCAAGATTTTTACCACTTTTCTTCTCTTCATTCAAAGTACCTTTAAAATATTACCCTAGAAGGGCTGGATTATAAACGATGGCAAAGTCTTTAAACCTCTCTGTAGCTGAGCTGGTGATTCTTTTCAATGAAACTCATTATGTTGTATAAAGGACATTTAGTAGTTTGACTAATAAGTGTTCCCTTTCAAATGCTAATGACAGTGAGGTTCCCACATTAAGGCAAGAACACACTGTACCGTACTTTCAGTGCCCAGAATGTCTGTAAACCCCTAGTCTAGAAGTTTTGACTCCACCAGTCCACAGAATAACAGGGGCCACGGATGACCATTTAGAATCCCAGTGAATTCCCTCTGTGTCCTGAGCACTGGATCACAGGAGACAAGGAGAATAAAGATAAATAGGACACAAACCAAGAGCCATGCTTCCCTTTGAAATTTTTTCATGTAAATATGTTTCCCCTCTGGCACAACTGTAGTCAGATTGAAACTGCTCACATGGTCTTTACTGCTGTGTTAACCTCACATCTGTGTTGTTGATAATACACAACACACCACTGTAGTTGGGAATTTCCAGATTAAAACCCAAAAGATGAGAGCTAGGTAGGGCTATGAAGATAAACTTCTAAATTACACACACACACACACACACACACACACACACACCTCTCCATCCATCCATCTCTCCTTTCACCTTTAGACAACAAAAAATAACATCAATGTTAAATAGCAACCTATTAATATTTATGACCCATACTCTCATGTGATTATGTCTGATACCATGCAAAATGAGAAAAAATGTATCTGAATAGAGTCTAATCCATCAACTGTCCCAGTCCCTACTTTGATGACATTCAAGACAGATGGTTACCCATTATTACCTTAAAATTTCTAAGGATGGTAGTGGCATAACCCCCTTTAATGGCCCATTATACTTTTATAATCCTACTTATAGGTATAGGTATGAAGGGCTTTAGTATCATAATAGCATTTGAGGATGATAAATGGAAATGACAGTAATTTTTCTACACATTTTAATTAAATTTTATTGATGCAGCAGAACAGAAAACATCAAGGCTGAATGCATATGCCCAAGTGTATGTTTATTAAGAATGTGGCCAAATTTCAGGCTGCCATTTCCTTAATGGCCTTGAAGGACATAGAGAATGTAATGAACAGAAAGTCTCTTTCTTATTCCTTCAAGAAAGAAACTGAATTGCTTCTAGGAACATGACTCAAAAATCCAAAAACATCTGTGGAAATATGATCTGGAGCCCTGAATAAAATGCTTAAAAGGGAACTTGGTTTTAGGACGGTCACTAATGCAACTGTGCTATATAACACCAGGGTTGGGGGAGGGGATGGTTGGAATCCCATCTGGTCCTGAGAGAGAAGAGAATACCCATGATAGTGGACCTGCTTCAGGACAGAGCACCAGGTAATGAGTTGTTGCTGGTACATTTTCTTTTTGTTCCAAGTCGTTAAAAATTGTGCATTATGACATGCTTCTTTCCCCTTTTCATACTGTGCCTTGTTCTGCACAAATTAAACATTCAAAGACAAAGTAGAAGGGAACAGAACCTGATCCAAAAAAGGGGGGGATTTTCTTTAGTGGGAAAGAAGTTTTTATCTTGTCTTCACTGTAAGAGCCTGTGTTCACATGACTGCTGTTCCCCCAGAGACCTGTGAAAACAGGGCCATGGAGATGTCTATCTAGATAAGGATACTTTGAGTTTCCAGAAAGATGACATTTTGCTCCGTTCTTGACTTCCTTTCTTTGCAGACTCTGCCTATGATTCTGTGGGGTTCTGACATGGGATGGGGCAGATCTACTGACCACTAGGAACAGACAGTCAGGGAGGGGTTCATTGGTGGCACTTTGAATGGGAAGTGGCAGTGTGTCGTGTTCTGGGATAGGACACAGCAGGTTTCTGGATTCCTAATGGGAAGTTCTTTGCACAGGGTGCTCCCTGGGGCCAGAAGAGAAACTATGTCTTAACGTTTTAGGTCCTAATGCAGGTGTTCTCAAATGGGGGTCTGCAGGCTGATATCAGAGGGATTCATTTTTATGACACCGCCTGTACTCATTTCTGGCATAAATTAATAATTTATAACACCCTCTTAGGGAAAACACTATCCCTTTTTTTCTTCTGTGCTGATTTATTGTTTGCCTTTGGTCTTGCTCTTAGAGCACCATGTTGAGGTCTATGGGACACTTTTGTTTCATCTAATTATTTGAAGAATGGAAAGTTTGAGCCTATCCAGAAGAAAGCAGTTTGATTTTTAAGGGAACATTTATTTCCCTTAAAATTCCTGCTGGATATTTCCTGGAATGGAAATGTTGTTTGTAGAATTCCAATGTACCAGCATAGAGACTGGCACTCTTTGAAGGGTTTCTCTATACTAAAGACAGTAATCTCCAACTAAAGTCTCTAGAATGTTCATGGGCGTTACAATGTGTTCAGACCTGCTTGCTGATTGCCTGAGTTCCAGGCCACCCAAGGGAAGGAATCTGGATTTTATTCATAATTGGAACTCAAATATTTATAAGTTAATATGTAAAGAAAGATCCTTGAGAGGCAAATCCCTAGAAATGGAAGGGAATATGACAGACCCTGAGGGCCAGCATCTTCTTATGGGATAAACTTGACCACCCCAACTCACCCACCTGCCAGCATACCTGCACTTTGAGAACACTGATTGATACTTGAGGCAAGAGAGTTTCATCAGGAACACAGGTATCTCTTCTGGGGCCCAATCCTCTTCTCAGGGTGCTGGAGGAAAAAAAAAGAAAGAAAGAATTTGAGCAAGTGCCCAAGGAACAGAAGGGGATCACTTCTAAAAAAAATTAAGAGAGAGAGAGAGAGAGAGAGAGAGAGAGAGAGAGAGAGCGCTTTATCTGAGAAAAAAATTATTTGAAAGAGTCATACAAACCAAAGACAAAGTGCAGGAAAATATGGCCTAAGATGCCAGTAGTAGAAATAGCCGGTGTCCCCAAGGAGAGAGACAGTCCTGGAATTGCAGGTGACAAACCCTGATTAGTGTGGGCGGCAGCCTGGGGTGAAATCTGGGCAAGCTGGGTCTAGCTGCAGCTCTGTGGGCAGGAGAGTGCCACCAGAGCACAGCGACAGGCAATGCAACACTCTTGAGAGGAGCTAGCTCAACTCTCTTCGAGACTGCTAAAGCAATCCACATCAAAAATGCTGTTCGTAAATCCCAGGGACCTGGACCTTGTGCCCAGGACTTGTGGTTTATTTTGTCTAGACTAGGACATAGCTACAGCATTTTAAACACTACTTCAGTAATTCTAACAAGTGACTGACCACATAGAAGGGCTGACTGGGGTCCTGTTGGTCTGCAGGCAGAGAGCGTTTTGAGCCAGTGAATCAAGGTAAGGAGCAGCTGCATGCTGGTCGGCTTTGGACGGTGGTCCCCAAACCAGGCTGCACAATGGAAACACCCAGAGAGGTTTTTTTTTAACCTATATGTTCAGTGCCCCCTCAAAGATTCTGATTTATTGGGTCTGAAGTGCAGCCTCAGCAGCTGAATTGTCTAAGTCCCCTGGCAGGGGCAACACCCAAGAAGCAGTGATCAAGGAGACACTAAAATCAGTAAGGAACTCCTCCCTCAGGGTTTCTATAAATATTTAAGAAAAAAGAAAACTGCCAGGCATTTTATATTCTGTGTGAGTAGGTGGAGACTAAGAAACACCAAGATTTGAGTGTTTGTATAAATGCATATATTTTTGTAGGTGGGATGACTCCAAGACATCACCAAAATAAGTATTCTACAGTTCTCAGCTCTGACAAGGCAATCCCACTGCCAAAGCCCAAATCCACAGGTTCCTTTTTGAGGTGACCTACCCACTTATTCAAAACTCATTTAGAGGCTCCACAGAAGAGTCACACACAGATTCATTGTAGCAATCATAGCACATTAAACTGCCCTACTACACAAAAATAAATTAAATCAATTTTACCTACTCTAACTTTGTAAAATAGTCAATTGATTAACATTTGTTGGATATTTGTCATTCACTGCCTAGGATGGCTTGATGAAAATGAACATCTGTAACTCTTGTGACATCAACCACAGATAGACCTACATGCTGTTAGCTCTTGTTTACCAAACAGGAAACTGGAATATGAACAGTATGATAAGTCACATGAGACTACATGGTAAGGAGAAACATGGGAAAAATGAGATTGGAACCAATTCTAAGTCAATTGTGTCCTCACCACTAACACCTTTCCTCCATCTCCAGTTGGTGAACCACAAGTGTCTCCTGACCTCTCAAGTTCTAGCTCTTCTCTCACAAGTGCATTTGGAAGGTGCTCAGTATCTCTTAATAAAAAAAATATTTAATAAAAAAAATTCCAGTAACTCATATGTATTATATATGTATCATTGATCTTGAAAAAAAAAAGAATTTGCAAAGACCCATTTTTTATCCATATACTGTGCTCACTATACTAAACCTAGAAAACAGTAAAAACGTGTCTACTTCACCTAAAACCATGTGGCACCCCAACAAACATTTCTTGGATTCAGTAGTCTTGAAGCTTCAGAGACTGAAATCTAATCCGCAGTTTCGTCAGCTGAGCATAAACTGTTTCTTAAGTGACAATGATTGCAATTAGCATTCTATCTATATGTGAATTAGGACACAGCTTCCCATGACTGTTTCTTAAAAGCTTGATGAGTTCTTCAGAACTATATAAAAATAGAACATTTTATATATAATGAGGTAAATGTTCAAAGGAAAATCAAATGTGTGTTTGAGGTTATAATTCATGTGCAAGTATTCTGTAAGTTTGTGTTATCTATTTGAGAATCTTTAACATTCTCAAGAACCTTCATTCTCAAAATATTTTGTTGTACTCAATGAATTGCACCTTTGTCCAGTAAGTTGTAAGTATTCCGAAGCCCCATTATCACCAAAGGAATATATTCAAGGACTTGATAATAGATAAAGAAACCTCTACTTCCAAAATCATATTTAATAACTCCAAGAAAAGTTACTCAGTGATCTCCAATGCTAAGGAAAAACAATTTTAAAGGATGCAAATTCACTAATAATGTCCAACTGGGCATGAAAACATACTTCCCACATATCATTGGCTGACAGTAATAGAATGTAGCTGCATCAAGGTTTCTACTTTTCAGACTGATCTTTCTGCTGAGAAACAATTTATACTAGCACATTTTGTGATATGAAAATTATCCCAATTCCATGACAGAACATTAGTATTTTAAGCTCTTTTTAAGACTTTCTCTAATCTCTGTGTTCATAAATGGCTCAGTTTTACATATATTAAAAAAGATGTACATAAAATAATGTAGATCTCTCCTGCAGTGCATATGTATGTTATATGGAATACCTTGTCAACGCTGTAAGTGCATATGAGCAATTCTTCCTGAGTGGTTCCTCAGTCACAGGTAATAATATGAATGTTGACCTTCAGGAGCTGAAATCGGATCTGTCTTTCAAAAGAAAGGTGGCTGCTTTTCTATTGTTCGCACAAATGTTCTGATGAGTAATGGGATCAAAACAACATTTCTTATCCTTTTCTAATACCTCAGCCCAGGAATTTGAGAAGAAAATCCTTGATGTTAAATTGCATTGAAAGTTTCAGGTTATGCTACAAACCACACACACACACACACACACACACACACACACACACACACACACACATACACACACACACACACACAAAGCCTGACTTTATGAAGTGTTTTAAACAAAATGTTATATGTGCCATTAGCCTCCCTCAGACTCTAGTAAGGATGGAGACTCAAAGGAAATATTGAGGCAGATGAATGTCATTACTCTCAAGACATTTTTTCCCTCTCATTGTCTAGTATCAAAACTCATTTTCCAGTGTTGTCCTATGTGAACCAAGTGACCCTTTAGGCCAGTGAAGATACCTTTCATTCGGCACACAGGATTTGGGTAGGCTCCAGGCTCCCAGCTCTGTCTTGTTGCTATTTCCTGAGAGTAAGCAGAAACAAGGCCAAAATACTTGAAATTCACATGAGCCAAGGACAGTCCCTGTAAGATGCTCCTGCCACAGCATCCCGAGAGCATCTTCAGGTCTTGACCTGGGAAGGGGCACCACAGTGCTCCTGAATGTGTCCAGTGCAGAATATTGTACAAAAGAGCAGTTTGCTCAGCAAGCTCAGACTCTAAAATGACCATTTTGATAAAAGAAAGAAAGAAAGGAAGGAAGGAAGGAAGAAAGAAAGAAAGAAAGAAAGAAAGAAAGAAAGAAAGAAAGAAAGAAAGAAGAAAGAAAGAAAGAAAGAAAGAAAGAAAGAAAGAAAGAAAGAAAGAAAGAAAGAAAGAAAGAAAGAAAGAAAGAAAGAAAGAAAGAAAGAAAGAAACTATAAAATATTCACATTTCATAGTCAGACTTCAAAAAGCCATGCCAGGTTTGTGGTTCTGCTGAATGGAAGATGCATGTCATTTAAAGTCATTTTAGAATTTGTTTCAAAAATTCTATAAGAACCTATGTGTCTTTTCTTATTGTGCATCCTTCTGATGTCTAGGTTTCCCTGAGCCCTGAAATATTATCAGGTTTAATTCCCATGAGCTGGTCTTGACTCCCTATGTATTACAGGATAACTGAACTAATTTTCAACATATACCACGTGGGGGGTTTCTCATAAATAGAACTGTTTTTAAGTAAATCTGGGCAAGGTGGTTATTATTCTCTGATTGTAACTGTAAGAAATCTCTAATAAGAAAAGCATTTACCATAGCTTTGTGAATTATTCCGACCTGTAAGATATGACTCGATTTATTCATAGGTGCTTATGTTAGAATTTGCATTATATTTTAAACAATGGGTTAGGTGGATTGAACCCAGACACTTATTGCATTTCAGAGAGATCTACATTATTATTTTTTGAAAAATATACATAATAACTCTTCATACACGTTCACTTCATTAACAAAGAAATGTCATTTCACTCTAGCTACAAAGACCTTTCTCTGACAGAGGCGCATTCACAGAGATGGCCTATTTGAATTCCTTTCTCCCACTCTCAGACCTAGTTTTAAAAATCCCTTCACCTCCACATAATTCAAAGATGATATTTAAAGCTGTGGTCATTTTTTTTTCAGATAGGCCTCTAACACAACAAAGGTCAGTTTGCTATGCTTTGCTCATCTGACTATTTCAATCATTTTAGCCTCAGCAATACAATTTCCATAACTCAGCAGCATATTCATCCTTTTAAAGGCATCTTGAACTGGATTGAATCCATAGGTATATTCATTCCAGGATGCAGATATTCAAATGCTGAATTATCTTGTGTCCTAAGGCCAGTCTTCAGCCACCTCAGCCCCTGGATAAGGCAGAAGGATGTGGATGGAGGGAGCCCACCTGGACGGCCTGATTTCTCAGCCTAGATCTTCTGGTTCACCAGTGTGTGTCATGGAACAAGGGTCAGGTGACTCTAAGCCCTGGAATCCTGAGACCATAAAAGCAGGGGCATTTTCTACTTCTTTGACAGTGTTTCATAATGCCCAGCCATTTGCTTGGTGTAGGGTGGTACTCATGTTGTATTTGAGGTATGAATGGATGAGCCTCTGTTTGAAGCTCAGACACCCAGGAGTGCTAATAGTAAAGACCACATGACTCAGCTGTCACTGGAGACTATAGAGGGTAGTAAGTAACTGAGCTGGAGTCACCTGGTCCTTCAGGGGACATCAAAAGGAAGTTTCACTCCGTAGAAGTCAGAGGGTCCTTGAAAGAGACCTCAACACCAACTAGATGTGAAAACACAAAAGTCACTGGGAAGGATGGGAAATGGCAGATGGGGGCCTCATTCAGGACAGCTATCTTGTGAGGGGACAAAGGCCTAGCATCCTTATAGTGATCACATATGTGAGGAATGACCCAGGATGGGTGAGAATATTACCAGACTCTAAATTACAGGGCTGGAAGAAATCTTATTACTCAAACAAGCCCATAGACTACTGGGAAGCCCAGAAATCTCCAAACAATAGATTAAATAGATTAAAATACATTTCTTTTCTTTTCCATCTTCTATTTGACTTTCATGCTTCCTATGAAAATTAAGCCCACAACAGTTTATAGAGGAAAACCGACCTGGTTTTTGTTGTTGTTTTCCTTTAGAAACAACTGCTACCAGCAAATGCAGGTTTTTCTTCACTAGAAGGATAACTGATACATTGTCTCAGAATTTTTCTACGCAGTTGCATTTGAAAACAAAAAAGTGATTATCCTACATGTGGGACATTCTCAAGCATGGTTAGTTGGTGGGCTGGTGGGCTGGTGGGCTGGTTAGTTTTTTTTGTCAAGGTGACATAAGCTGGAACTGCCTGAGAAGAAGGAACTTCAAGTGGAAATATGCTTCCATCATACTGGCCTGTAGGCAAGCCTGTAGGGATGATGATGATGATGATGATGGTGATGATGATGATGATGGTGGTGGTGGTGGTGGTGGTGATGGTGGTGGTGGTGGTGGTGGTGATGATGATGATGATGATGGTGATGATGATGATGATGATGGTGGTGATGATGATGATGGTGATGATGATGGTGGTGGTGATGATGATGATGATGGTGATGATGATGATGGTGATGATGATGATGGTGATGATGATGATGATGGTGATGATGATGATGATGATGGTGGTGGTGGTGATGATGATGATGATGGTGATGATGATGATGATGATGGTGGTGGTGGTGATGATGATGATGGTGATGATGATGATGATGATGATGGTGGTGGTGGTGGTGATGATGATGATGGTGATGATGATGATGATGATGGTGGTGGTGGTGGTGATGATGATGATGATGATGGTGATGATGATGATGATGATGGTGGTGGTGATGATGATGATGGTGATGATGATGATGATGATGGTGGTGGTGATGATGATGATGGTGATGATGATGATGATGATGGTGGTGGTGATGATGATGATGATGATGGTGGTGATGATGATGATGGTGGTGATGATGATGATGGTGATGATGATGATGATGGTGGTGGTGGTGATGATGATGATGGTGATGATGATGATGATGATGGTGGTGGTGGTGGTGATGATGATGATGATGATGGTGATGATGATGATGATGATGGTGGTGGTGATGATGATGATGGTGATGATGATGATGATGATGGTGGTGGTGATGATGATGATGGTGATGATGATGATGATGATGATGGTGGTGATGATGATGATGATGATGGTGGTGATGATGATGATGGTGGTGATGATGATGATGGTGATGATGATGATGATGGTGGTGGTGGTGATGATGATGATGATGGTGGTGGTGATGATGATGGTGATGATGATGATGATGATGGTGATGATGGTGATGATGATGGTGGTGATGATGATGATGATGATGATGATTGAAGGGCCTGTCCAACTGTGGGTGGCACCACCCCTGGGCAGGTGGGTCTGGATGGTTTAAGAAAGCAACCTGAGCAGGCTGTGCAGAATCAGCCAGCAGGCAGCATTTCTTCATGGTTTCTGCTTCAGTTCCCGCCTCCAGGTTCCTGTTTGAGTTCCTGCCCCTGCTTCCCTCAGCGATGCACCACGATGAGGAAAGGATAATCCAAGTAAACATTTTCCTCCCCAAGTTGCTTTTGATCAGAATGGTTACTACAGCAGCAGAAGACAAACTAAGACAGCTCGGGTTTGTGGGATTTGTTGTTGTTGTTGTTGCTTTAATTTGTTTTGTTTTTGTTTGTTTGTTTGTTTGAGGTAGGGTCTCATTATGTAGACAAGGTTGGCTTGGAACTCACAGAGATCTTCCTGCCTCTGTCTCCAGAATGCTGGGATTAATGGTGATATGCCACTACCCCTGGCAGTTCACAAGCTTTTGGTAAAATTTTGGCAGTTCACAAGCTTTTAGATATTACTGAGGTCCCCCAAAGAACTTTGCTTTTGTGAATTGTGTTCAGAGGTGCTAGCTGGAACTACCTGCCAACTCAGCTTTAGCAACAACCTGAAAACAGAATGGGTGTATTCACACTGTGCAATCATCAGTCAACACCACATCAGGGTTTTACCACTCCCCACATGGCCAACTGTTAAACATTTACCAGCATAGGGGAAATTACAGGGATCAATGTTACTATATTAGAAATTTTAAATGAGGACTTAGAAATATTAGGCAACTTATTTGAAATGACAATAATGAATGTATCACATGTTAACATAAGCAACACTTTCTTTTTTGTTTGTTTGGTTTTTGTTTTTTTTCAAGACCGGGTTTCTTTGTGTAGCACTGGTGCTTTTCCTGGAACTCGCTCTGTAGCCCAGGCTAGCTTTGAACTCATGGAGATCCACCTGCCTCTGCCTCCTGAGTGCTGGGATTAAAGGCGTGCACCACCACCACCCGGCGCAACACTTTCTGTTTACATATTTGCAAATCTCTTTGTCTGGTTTATAGAATGCAGCTGAATTCTATCTGCTTCAACTGACATCAGGTTGTGGTGTTATGCAGTCTCTGAAAACCTCCACTGGAATATATTCACAAGAATGAATTCAGAGGCAAAGCATGGCTTCACTTTACAGTCTTGAAAATCCTGCCTCTTACCCTACAGACTGTAGGGGCCTCAGAGAGTCCCAGGGCCACTTTTATGCTTAAAAGCCATGTCACATAAATACTTTTCTTTTGATTGTCATCTTTTATAAAAAGTGTGTGTAGTTGGAGTTTTCCTGCCTGGCCCAGTCAGGACAAGTCTCTCTTACCCACCAGTCTCACAGTCGCTCAGACCCAACCAAGTAAACACACAGAAACTTATATTGCTTACAAACAGTATGGCTGTGGCAGGCTTCTTGTTATCTACTTCTATCTTAAATTAACCCATTTCTGTTAGTCTATACTTTGCCACATGGCTTGTGGCTTACCAGTGTCTTTCCATGTTGCTTTTCATGGCGGTGGCTGGCGGTATCTCTTCCCAGCCTTTCTCTTCCCAGCCTTCTCCTCTTCCTTGTCCCGCCTACACTATCCTTCCTACCTGGCCACTGGCCAATCAGAATTTTATTTACACAGAGCGATATCCACAGCACTTCCCCTTTTCTTTTTTTTTTTAAAGGAAGGTTTTAACTTTTACATAGTACAATTACATATAACAAAACAATTATCTAGCAAGAATTACAGTTTCAATGTTAAAGATATCCTATCTATCTTATATTTGTGAGTCTAAGGTTTTATATCTAACTTATCTTTTATCATAACTGAGGAAATTATAACTATCTAGCCTTCAACCACATCAAAGACCTCAGAAGGATATAATATTACCTGAGAACCGGGAGAAGGATGTAAGCATTTTTTAGGAGTCTTGCAAGAGTAGACAGAGACAGCTGGCAGCCTGGACAGTCACCTAATGTTCCTTTGTAAAGTTGGGGCATTTGTCTTCAGCCCACAGGGATAGAGTCTCTCGGTCACTTCTCTCAGTGTCCTGTAGAATGTCTGGCAGTTTCCTTTGTGAAGCAGGAACCTGAAGGACCATTTTGAAAGCAAAGTTCAGTGGTCACCTTTCTATGGGTCCTGTATGTCCAGGTGATCGAGCAGTCCAGGCAAGAACAGTTTCTTGCCCAAATGGCTATTTTTGCCAAGGTGAAGATAAACTCCATATGAAGTGTCTTCAATGCCCATCCTCCTCTCTGAAGTAAATCGGTGCTGCCAGGAGCAGACATGTCTCACTGACTAGAAAGTCTAAATTTTAAATGCCATATTCTGTAGGTCTTTGAAGTATTTGAAGATTACCTATCTATCTGAAATATGTCTATGTATGTTTAGAAGACATAACTAACATGGCTACGAGTATGATTATCATAGATGACTAATTATTAATCTATTTTTAATTATCAATTTTAATTTAAAATGAGCTATACAAACATAATACCTTAAACACGAGTAGAAATATATACATAGTATAACAAAATTAACTTTAAGTTTGTATCTATCAATAGACTAAAATCTATACCAATGTAAAACATTTTAAACAAGTTGTTGCTCTTTAGAAGTAAGTTCCTTCCTTAATCTACCCTTTCATCCTAATATATCTATATCATATCCCCTTTTCCTCTTTAGAAAGAGATCACATTTATAATCAACCTGTTTTAAAGAAAAATATTGGTTTTTCTCTGTCCCACACCAGAGGGCTCTTCTGATTTGGGACACAAGAAACTCTTAACCTTTTCTTTTAACAATATGTCTGGGTTTAGAGAAGGAGTGAGCCAATTTCATCTCCAAAGCCAGCTTGATAATTTTGGGAATGTGGGCATAGTTTTTCTTACTACTTCCTGCTGGAGGGGGGCACTGTATCTTATGGGGACATAAAGAAAATTTTAGGATTATGGAGTAGTCCATTAGGGTAAACCTCTGAGCCAGTTGCCTTGAAACCATTCTGGATGTCGGATCATCTGGGCCATGGTGTCATTGGAGACCTTTCAGGTGGTCTTGGCTGATCAAACCTGATGTATCTTAATCTGGAACAAATCCACAGCCTCTGGCTTTCTGTGGAAACAAAAGCAGAGACTCTTTTCCAAAGCAACATATCCTTAGATCCAAATTTTGAAGTCAAGGTACCTTTCAAATTTACATATTTGTTTAACTCAACAGCTTTTACGATCAAATCCTTTTCTGCAGTTAAAATTCCCAAAGACAAGACAAACCAGATTCTCTGTGTAATATCCATCTTTGTAAGACTGAAGCTCTGCTGTGGCTGCTGGCTCCTCCCACCTCAGCTTCCCAACATGGCGGTGGTACAGTTTACCGCCAGCTCTGGGTCTGGAGCCGTGTGTACCATGAACTATCAGAAGCAGTTCTATCAAAGTAGTGCATAGCCCAGAAACCTTTTTTTTTTTTTTTTTTTAACTAGCAAAGGCTAAATCTACCACTCAGCAGAGTAAAGTGTCACTTGTAGACTCCTCATTCCCGCCGCACTGCAGGTCAGACGCACACACCAGAAACCTGCCATAGTAGCTCAAACCAGCAGGCTGCCGCTAACTTGAGAGAGACAACTAGGAAGCTGTTTTTAGCTCTGTCTTAGAATACGTTTACTCAGGTTTTAGGTGGAAATTCTTGCCAACACGTTGGGCGCCATTTGTAGTTGGAGTTTTCCTGCCTGGCCCAGTCAGGACAAGTCTCTCTTACCCACCAGTCTCACAGTCGCTCAGACCCAACCAAGTAAACACACAGAAACTTATATTACTTACAAACAGTATGGCTGTGGCAGGCTTCTTGTTATCTACTTCTATCTTAAATTAACCCATTTCTGTTAGTCTATACTTTGCCACATGGCTTGTGGCTTACCAGTGTCTTTCCATGTTGCTTTTCATGGCGGTGGCTGGCGGTGTCTCTTCCCAGCCTTTCTCTTCCCAGCCTTCTCCTCTTCCTTGTCCCACCTACACTATCCTTCCTACCTGGCCACTGGCCAATCAGAATTTTATTTACACAGAGCGATATCCACAGCAAGTGTGCATGTGTGTGTGTGTGTGTGTGTGTGTGTGTGTGTGTGTGTGTTGCATGTATGCCCCACAGCACATAAGGGGAAATCAGAAGATAACCTTCAAGAGTGAGTACTCTCCTTCCGTGTTGTGGACCTTGGTGGATAGAACTTGGCTAGTCAGGCTTAACAGTAGGTGCTCTTACCAGGAGTGGCTTTTAGCAGCTGAGCCATCTTGACAGCCCCAGCTTTTTATCTTTTATAAAACTTTCCCCACCCCATGGATTTTGATGTAAATCTTCATTAAAATGGCTCGTGTCACATATGATAACAATTATGTACATCACTTGATGTTTTTATCCATGTGTTTTATCATATAGAAATCAAGAGAATACAAAGGAGGCAAGATGGAACCCAGTAGAAGTTGGGGTAAACTGCCTCTTTTTGGAAGGATTTGGGATGAGTACCCATTCTTTATGTCTTACTTTGGTCAGGGCTACCCTCTAGCTGACAGACAGATACACTGTGACTGCCCATTGTTTTAATCTCTTTATCCTCCATTTGAATACAAAATCATACAAAGATGTCCTCACTGCTCTTTCCAGGTGAGTCCAAATAAGCAAAATCCCACTGTGTTTACCACAATCCCCAGAGAGCAGGGAGCAGAATCAAGAGGAAGTGTGAGGATGATGTTGACAGTTCTGGAAAGTGAAGGTTTTAAAATCTCAGAAGCTGAGCAAAAGCAGAATGCTCAAGAAGAGGCTGGGGTGGAAACCACATTCATTAAGAAGAATAATGGTAGCCTTTACATCATGATGCCAAGCATTGCTGTAGACTCACCCCTAGTTCCTGAGACACATGCCCACAGACACAAAAGGTGGTTGAAGTGCCAGTCCCTTTTGTAAAGTGATATAGTACTGGCATATAGCCTAGACACACTTTCCACTGGACTCTAAATCATCTCTGCATTACGATTCCCTATACCTCATGAATGCTGTGTAAATAGTTGCCAGACTACATGGTATTTAGGAAAAAGTCTGTATATGTCACATCATATGCAATTTTTTTCAAATACTTTTGAACTGAGGTTGGTTGAATTGATAGCTATGTGACCCACACATGGGCCCACGGGATCTGACTGTCCTTACCAAATGAATGCATGAATAGGGTTGTAAGGATTAAAGTTTTCTTAGATTTGTTTACACAGATGTCCCAACAAACACAATGTGCACATGCAGTTTTGTTTAGGCTGTTTTATTTTTCCCTTGTTTGTTTGTTTGTTTGTTTGTTTGTAACAAGGTCTCACTATTCACCCCATGGAACTCACATTGAACTCCCAACAGTCCTCTCCGGTCTCCATGTGCTGAAATTGGCAATGTCCAATGGGGTTCTTTTTTTTTTTTCCTGAGCTCTAGAGTCAGAATCATAATTAAACATTACAGCTCAAGCTTCTGATCTATAATGGGATTATTTTACTCCATGAATAAAACTTAAACTATTAAAACAAGATAGGTTGGCATAGGCAAATCTGTAGTATGGCAATTTCTCAATGTGTTCAAATACAGTAGCTAGGAACCTAAAGCTGCATGAGAGCAGAATAAGGTCTTGTGGAATAAATCCACTGACAGCTCAGCAAGAGGCCAGAGCCAGCCCTTCAGAGCTGTCTGCTTCCTGTCTTCCTCCCCAGTGTTTGCAGAAACTCTTTGAGAAATGCTCTCAAAATCTGGGATAAACTGAGAAAAGGTATGCATACTTTGTTTGACCAAAGTTTCTCCTTCCTAGCTTAGCAGTCATACCTGAGTGGCCCACTAACCATAATCCAGGTACCTTTAGCCTCTTCTGGTTTTCCTACACAGGCCTCTGAACTCCTCAAAGACAGATGTTTATTACCTTCTCCCAGCACAGCACACCTTGCAAACTCAATGGATGCCGGCTGCAATAATGCAAACCCTGTCCTGGGATGCTCAGGGTGTAGCTGCAGCTCCAGGAAGACACCACCCAGGGGGACATTGCTGTCACTTCTCTCTGCTGCATCCCTTCCTCATCAGATAGTCGGAGGCAAAGTGGAGAAACTCCTTTTTTTAGGTCTTCTGTTGGAACCGTATTAGAAATACAGCATCAGACATGGTGCCCAATCATTCTAGACTTCCAGTCAAGAATGGTTCCCCTTTTAATGTAGACTCAATGACTTTATAAATACTGTATAAATGTATATAAATATAAAGCCTTCATAAAGTACGCTGGCTTTTCAGTCCCTTCTAAGAGATTAATGATCATTCTTGATCACAAAGTCCTTGAAATTGAAAATTACAATTTCTAACTCTCTTATCTCTGTTAAACTTTACTTTGGTTTTCTTAGAATTTAAAAATCCCTGACCTGCTGTGTTTTTATTTTCACCTAGTAAATAAAGCTGTCAGTGTTTTGGGGGTGGGGAGACAAAGGCAGTAGGCACAGTTCTCAGCTGTCCCCCTCAGCAAACTGAGGAGTCCCCTTAGACTCTCAGGGACCTTTACTCAGGCCAAGCCAGTTGATAAAGCTGAGTTGGAGTTAAACAAAGGTATTTTAACACAGTTTTAGGCACAAAGGCTAAGAGAAAGAAACAGGCCCAGAAGAAAAGACAAGGCACATGTGAAATATAGCTGTCTGTGGCTTCTGAAACGGAAGTTGGAGAAAACAAGCCATCCAAGCACGTGTATTGGATCTTCAAGGGAGAGCAAGATAGCTCAGCCTTGTTTCGTGTTACTTTAATGTCAACTATCTATAGGTGAAGGAAATATTGTCTCTATGCTAGATCCCTTCACAGTAAACATTCTATGTTGTTATGGGATTCTTGCATCTCCGCTGGAAAGAGATGAGAGGCTGCTCCCCCTTCCTATGTCCCCACAATCTCCCCATCCTTTCCATCCTGCCCCAAAGCCATTCAAAACAAAACCAAAAGCATTGCATCTTCCCACTTGCAGATGCCCTCACAGGAGGACATTTCTAAATAAAACAGCCTAATGTCCTTGATTGGTCCAGACTCTGAGAGGGGTTGCATAGCAATTTTTAATAGAAATTGGGCCAATATGCTGCAGATGAATTAAGAAATCCTCTCTGCCCTTTCCCTTCCCTGTCTCTTGAGTTTTTATGCTTTTTAAGTTGAATTTGTTTTTTTTTTCCCTGACTCTCTCAGCAGTGGTATGGGTCAGCACAGGAGATGCTAATTCCTTCCAGAAAGGCATTCCTCCTCCTGAAAGGATGCCATGTCTCTGAGCTCAAGGTGCTACAGAGGGAAGGAGTTGGTGGCACACAGATTCTCCTCCTTGGTAGCTCTGTCCCTCAATACTGGTCCAGGCTCTTCCCACCCCATTGGACTCCTTCAGGCTTTGTTCTTTTTCTCTAGAGTTACGCTCTTAACCAACTCACGTGTCCATATTTTCATAGTGTTCATTCTCTTGACCTCTGAGTCATGAAGAAAGTCCACGGCAGCAGTAACAAATTCCTTGTCCAGCAGGCAGTCAGACTCCTACCCTAGTACCATTAGTGCTTTAGACATAAACTTTTCTTTCTTGTAAACTAGCAGGAAAGGTGTTTGGGATAGAGATGAACACATAAAAGGTCAGTCTCCTCCTCAGCTCCCTCCTCACTATGTAGGACTTTTCTCTAGGTCAGATCTTGGGAAATGTTCCTATTTGATATTTTAAGCCTTATAAAAAGAAATGTGGGGGAGGGGTCGATTACACACTGCTAAGTAGCTGTTTTGGTTAATCTTGATTATCAACTTGATTGGACGGGGAAAAAATGATGAGATTGGTAAAGCATGTCTTTTCCAGCAATGATTAGATCCTTTGAGCTCTGACCTAACATACAGGAGAAGATGATCGATGTATAGCATGAAAGCATTGTTGGGAGGTGGTAAAAGGGAGACAGTTGGACCTAGTTGGAGGAAGTAGTCCACTGAGAATGTGTCCATGGTACTGTGTCATGCCATGGCCCTTTCTGGTTTCTCTCTCTCTCTCTCTCTCTCTCTCTCTCTCTCTCTCTCTCTCTCTCCCTCCCTCCTTCCCTCCCTCCCTCCCTCCCTCCCTCCCTCCCTCTTTCTCTCTTAATTTCTCTTTATCTATTATGAAATTAAGAATCTCCCGTTACATGGTCCTGCTATCATATGGTCTTGTCTCCATGACGTTCTATCCAAGCACACAGGGCCAGGCAACCACAACTCAAGTCCTATAAAAACATGAACCCAAAGAAACCTTTCCTGCTTCACATCACTTCAGGTCTTCAGTCACAGCAATGCAAAAATAACTAATACATCAGCAGGATGGTGTTCTGTTTGTAAAGTCCCCCTTCATAACCAGGGGGACCAATCATAGTGGTTTGCCCATGACTGAAGAGCAACTTCTAGGATGTCAGAATTAGAATGCTAACATGGGAGAAGCTCACCACTTGGACTGCTGAGTCACCCTGATCATTATACCAGTCTAATTCTACTTTATTTCCAAAACAGGCAAAAAAAGAAAAAAAAAAGTTAAAATTCGTCATGGCAATATCATAACAACTCAGGTTACACAAGCCTTGCTTGTGTAAGTAAGTACACGTAAGCACTGACTGACCTCATTCAGTCCTTCCAACACTTCTTAATAGATCTCTAAGCAATCCTCAGTTATTTTAATAAGCCGCATCTCAGTTTACTGCTAGGAAGAAAGAGATGCAGAGCTACAAAATGTCCTGACAAAGGTCATAGTGCCTATGGTGACAGAGCAGGGAGCTGAGAGGAATATGGGTCTTCTCAAAGGAGGGAGGGATACTTGTCCCTTCCATGAGGGCTTGTGTGTAGCCGTAAGTTTCTCCAGCCCCACCCAGCCATGGTCCTGCAGCCACTTATAAAATAATCATTCAGAGGCTCAATACTAATTGCAAATTATATGGCCTATGGCTCAGGTTTCTTGCTAGTTAGCTCTTTCATCTTAAATTAACCCATTTCTAGTCATCTATGTATCACCACGTGTTCTGTGGTTTTACCTGTGTCCTGTTAAATGTGGCTCCTCAGACAGTGGTTTGGCATCTCCCCCCACTCTCCTTTCTCCTGTCACTGTCTCTCTTGGATTTTCCCACCCAGCTCCATCCTGCCCTACCATAGGCCAATGCAGCTCTACTTAAGCCAGTGGGAGTAACACATATTCACAGCATACAGAAAAACATCCCACAGCACTTGTGGGTTTCTGAAAAGCCTGCCTCAGAAGAGGTTCCTGGAGGGAAAGGAAGGGAACATTCTCTCTAGCCCTCTCCAGCTGTAGTCTTTTTCTCACTCTTAGCCACTGAGTGTCTACTCTCAGTAACAGTTAATTAGCCTTGGCTGTGCCCTCAGGAAGCCCAGTCTGCCCATATCCCCTACCTGATTTTAGCTATTAGTGTAAGATGCCATGTTCTGTTCTACTAACCCTGTCTCCTCTCTGCCTGGACCACTGGTCACTGCAGAGCATCTTCAGCTGGGGTCCTTGCAGCCTTTTGGTTCTGCCTCTACTGCTAAGGCCTGTGGAAAGGAAGGTCAGACGCAAGAGGTGGGTGGGCCTGGTTGCTCCACCTGGAAGGGCCTTGAACATCATGTTAAGATGATGAGTTTTCAACCAGTAAACAGTAGGGAGCTATCCACAATCTACAAGCAATGACACAAGGCCCTCTGTGTTTTAAAAGGTGACATAGAAAATACATAGGAGCAAAGAGTCCATAGGGAGGTTGAAACCTGACACATTCAGATGCAATTCTGCTAAGCACATATGAGCATCAAGACAACCTGTCAATCACATGAGGAAAAAAAATCTGCCTTACGTAGTTCAAAATCTTCAGCTTTGAACCACGGCTCCCTGATTCTTATTTTCCTGAACAGAAAATTATAGCAATAAAACAAACACAAATCAAAAACAGGTGCTAAGCATTGGTACCTGTCCCCTGAACACTTGAACAACGTGAGAGCCTACCATGCTTCCAACGTCTTCATCTATCTGCTTAAAACACTAGCACATATTAATGTAATGCTGAAGCTTAAAGAGAAGCCTTGGGTCCACATTGCATGCTGGATTTGGAAAAAAAAATAGCAAAACTCAAAATTATGAAATCTCCAAAAGGCAAACGACAACACCGAAATGCACTTTCAGAGCATCTCATCATTGTTCACTTATGACTTAGGAGTCCTAAGAATAAACATCTACACCTGGGAGGAGAGCATTTTAGAACTGGAGACAGTAAAACCTACTTTAAAATAAGAAAGGAGCACCCCAAATAACCCTAACCTTTTCTACAAAGCAGCCCTGCTTTAAATGAATGCAACATAATCAGTCTATGTATAAATCCATAGTTCTCCAGGGGTACTGGAGCCCCTCACCCCACAGGGAGCCTGATACACATTTCAACAGGTAAGATAACATTACTTTGCCTTCAGACCTCCTTTCAAGGCTTGCTAAGTTCAGGATTTTTAAAATGGCTTCCAACTCAATGTTTCAAAAACTGTCTACATTAATACCTTTCAAAGACCAAAAATTTGGCAAGGAATAAAAATTGTTTTTGAATGTGCTTCAGGAATTAATATTAGAGAATATGAAGCTTTCCCTCTCAGCAAATTGAAGCTGAATAGGTTGTCCTCACTGCCCTTAGAAATGGAGTCTGGAGGCTGGAGATGAGTCCAGCAAGAGGAGGCTGAGCATGGCAGAGCTTCCGGACCTAGGTGGGACCTCAGGATGTGGTTTTACTCTCTTAAATGACACACATGTCCACTTCCTTAAACCCAGTGCTGATGCAAAAATGCAGGAAGTAGGTCTGTTAGCTTGGAGTCATAGCCTGGAGAGTTGGATTTGTGGGGCTGCTGTGGCCCCATGGTGCTGGCTGTGAACATGACTGTCGCACCCCAACTGCTTGGGCACAGTACACTGAAGCACGCATGTGCAGCACTTCTCAGTGATGAGAAGACAAGCCCCAGAGAGTTGGCTCCACAATGCTTTCAGCCATCTCTTTTGTCTGCGCACAGCCTTGGACAAGCAGGTATTCCTGTGGCTTGAGGGTTTAAGTTCCCCCACTTATTTAGAAAACCCAGCCTCTCATTCACAGTTTCAATGACAGCTTTCATTGAGTTCTCCTTTATAAAGATGACTTCTCTTTACAAAGATAACATAATTTTCATATTATATTGGTAGATACAAAACAGGATAATGAGGCTAGAGGAAAAATCCTGCCACTTGAAGGGGAGCATTGTAATTGCTAATATTGGGGCCATTTTCCCCTCTAGTCTTTTGTAGCAATTTTAATCTAGTTATGAATATGCTGTATGTGTTTAGTGTTGAATACTGCTCTGTCTCCCTGAGTTAGAACCCAAGCATGTCCC
Source organism: Onychomys torridus (assembly GCF_903995425.1). NCBI lineage: Eukaryota > Metazoa > Chordata > Mammalia > Rodentia > Cricetidae > Onychomys > Onychomys torridus. The sequence goes on from NC_050449.1 coordinate 87,564,168, forward strand.
TTCCAACTCCAATTTCTCATCTTTGTTTTCTCATTGTTGCCCAAATAAAGCTATGTCAGAGACCGTCTACTCCTCTGTTACAACCTTTGGGTTTTGATCATTTCATTCCTTCACGTTTGGGGCACTAGTTTAACTTGGATTTTAGTAAGTTCATGTTTTTCTTACTCATGCAAGATATTCTACAGACAAAACTACTGATAGTATCTAAGTAATATGCTTAAAAATAGTAGAATGTTCCTCAGTCCTCAGAGACCCTGAAAGTACTCCAAAGTTGCCATGGAATTTTTCCACTACTTCCCAGCATAAATGATGAACACCTTCCCCAGACATGCCCAGAAAAAGAGCACATGGGAGACTCACATGCTGCCTTCCCAATCTAAGGGACACATCAAGGCTAACAGCCAGATCTTGAACATGGTATTTAATTTCCATGAGCCTCTAAGCCTCATCTACAGAATTAGTGAGGGTCCTTCTCTCACCCAGGGAGGCTGTTAAGCACGCTGAATATTTGGCCTCATTATTCACTGGGACACCTTTTCAAATCTGGGTTAATTTAAATATAGTTCATAAAAATAGAGAAATAGCATTTTCCAGAGGGCCTTAAAATATGAAAACTGGATTCTAAACTAACTACATTCCCTTTTCACTCAAGTCTCTCATATTTTCTCCTCAGCTCGGTTTCTTTGGCTCCTGGATAATTTTTGAAGCTCTATGTTCATCCTGATAAAGTGGGAATGTTGACTCTTAATATATCTAATTCCACAGATCTATAAAAATGGGGGAGTTTTATAAAGTTCAAAGGATCAGTGTAGATAGAATTTTAGGGATTTTTATTTTCAAACTATAAATGAGTGGAGTTGCGTTAGTCCTGTCAATGATTGCTAGAATAATTGTTGACACTTGGAGAAACAATGTGACCATAGCACATCCATGTCTGGACATCAAGGCATTTCTCCTTTCTCCTTAATCTGCATATTATCCACTCCCTGCTATCCCTGAGTGCCTCACCTCATATGGACTAAAGCAATCGATGGGATGGGAAACCTAGAAACCTTGGATGTCTATCTTAGTTCAGACTCTGTCCTCTTCCTGTCCTGTTTCAGCAGGTTCTTGCATCTCCTCAGTGTCTTCCTTAGTCCTTTTTTCCCTGGTGTCTTAGCCCCTGAATCCAACTGGTTCTCCTTAGCTCTGTCGTCACAGAGAAGAGTCATTCTTCAACCCCCTCTTTACTGGCTTTCTCTGAGACAGACAGCCCTTTTCTGGTGTGATTCCTACTTTCTGGTCTTCACTTCTCATTCTTCTGTTTTAGTAGGACACTAAAATCTACATTGAGAAAGATCCTCTAAACCATGTCCTCTTAGCATGCTAAAAATGGAATATTACCATTATACTTTGTTGTTTGGTTTAGGTAGAGGAGACAGCTGTATTTAGTTCTTTTTTCTTTTTATATTGTCTCCGTGACTATAAAGAACTGAAGATTAAAGAGTAATCCTTAATAATATTACAAATAGATAATATGTATACCACCAATATTTTGTTACCCTCTCATTAGCTCTCTGCCCCAGGTGTCATAATGTGCACACTGTTGTCATGATTGTCTTCTAGCAAACACTCATTAGGAATCCCTACATGTTAGACAGTGTAGAAAATTAAAAGGTACGCTTCATTTTACCCCTCATGTTTGCAAGAAAGTTTATATGACAAGAATCTTAGACCTTAGGTATTCAATTCCTCAATCAAAACTTCAAGTTCACACACCTTGCAACCAAGGACTGCATGTTCAGGCTGTATCCCTGACTCAGCACTACCTTCACATGACTGGACAGAAAGTGCCACCAATTACAAGATGCACAAGTTGGGGAGATGGCTATGGGAGCAGCTTTCAGTTCTGACAAAACTAACTATAGAATTATGTGATTTATTTACTTACCTTTCCAAAAATTAAGAGAAATTTTAAAGTAGTGGTTTTCTACAAGGCAAAAAAAAAAGTGATCAAATTACAAATCAGTCTTCTCTAGCCTTATAAAATCATGCCTGGTGCCTTAAAGCCGGTCAAGAACAAGAGAGGTCATTGACCCTAGAAAGAAAGCAACTAATGTTTTTGGTTTGTTTGTTCATTTTGCTTTTTCTGAATAGACATGTCAAATTGTCTTCTAAATACTTAAGTTTATTCCAAAATTATTTCTGCTCTCAGCCTTTGTCAGAGAAGCTTCTTTTCTGTAGTAGGTAGCAGTTAAAACAAATAATCACAACTGGTCAAATGCTGAGAATGACAGGTTTGTGCTTGGTTCTAAATGGGACATCTCTACCACCCATCCTAGGATCAGTAAACACTGTGGAACATGGAGAAGAAAGACTTTAAGGGCCAGAGGATGAGGAAGGGTGCTATAAATTCTGTCTTCTGAGCATGGCATGTTGTTCTCACAAACTCACTGTTGCTAAAGTTATCTACGTTAGGCCTACACAAGATTAAACTCATCAGTATTTCATCAGGGGTAGAGGAGGGGTTCAGAGCCCTAACCCTCCTTGAGAACTTCCTGTCAGTTAAAGATTGCTGTCATTTTCTTCAGAGTTGTAGCCATTTAGTGGTGTAGGCTCTGATTACAAAATAATAATTGTAGCCAGGCAGTGGTGACGCACCTGTAATCCCAGCACTCGGGAGGCAGAGGCAGGTGGGTCTCTGTGAGTTCGAGGCCAGCCTGGTCTACAGAGCTAGTCCAGGACAGAATCCAAAGCTACAGAGAAACCCTGTCTCAAAAAACCAAAATAATAATAATAATAATAATAATTATTATTATTATTATTATTATGATTATGATGATGATGATGATGATGATGATGATACTCATGCTCACAACCCTAGTTAAACTCAATCTATCACCAAACTAAAACAAAAGTCATGAAGGAAGAAGGGGAGTTACTGGGAAGAAGAGGGGGTCATCAGAAGAGAAAGGAGCCAAGATAATGTAATGAAGGTAAACATGACTGAAATCATTATGTACATGTATTAATTAGATTGTCAAAGAATATAAGAATTGGGGCAAAAATAAGCATTGTTTTGTTTTAAAAAATGAAAATGAACTCAGAAAAGTCCAGTGCTGGCCTTTTGCCCATCACTCCTAAGTTCTATGGACTCAGACGTCCTGTGATTTGGAAGGTGCTAAAGTTGTGTTTCTCTGACAGCACTGGCATTTTGTTTTCCTTCCTATGGCTTTCTAGAAGTTAAAAAGACCTTCTTATATGGTTCTCAAAATGAAAATAAACACCAGCCTGGTGCTCACATGAAATCAGGGCAAGTCAAAGAAGAGGCCGATGACTCTCTTTGTATCGATCGTTCTCCACTTTTTCAGGCAGCTTTAGGCGACACTTCACTGGAATTTTATGAACATTTCCTCGTGCTTTCTTTCCTTCCTTCTTGCAGATTTCCTGTGTAGTGATTGTTAGGGCATGAAGATGCAAGGCTTAGTGTTACTGGAACTGGGTGGAAGAGTCAATGTTAGGTGTCTCCAGGAAACCACCAGTGCATGTGCCTGATTCTGTGACACTCAGAGTGTGCCCAGTGTTCTCTGGTCTTGGCAGCTTCTTGAATTTTGCAGGAATACTAGGTGTTTCCTGTATTTCTCTCAGTTAAGGAATAATGAGCAGGTACAAGGGATGATAACATGAATGTTGATAAAGCATTGTGAAAGGTCCTGTGCAAGGAGAAAGAGAGCTAGGATTCATCAAGTGCCTGCTAAGGGCATGTGGAGAGGAAAGCCTGACATCCACACTTCGTTTAGGTCATTTCAGTGTAATAAGATTGTCAGCACCTCTGACAATGAACTCCCAGGAGGAAAAATGTGTTTTATTCTTTACTGAATTTCCAGTGACTACTACAGTATTGGCACCAGGTAAACAGTCAACTGGTATGTTAATGGTATGCAAATGATAGTTGTAAAGTATGTTTGTATCTGATTTATGTGCTAGATTTATCTAGTGAATAGTCCTTAAATGACGCCAACTTTGTGTAACAATCTCTCAGATAGCATTGGGTATGTTCTAGATGGAGAAAGATGTCTCCCTTGAGAAATTCAAACCTCGGGTTTGACTTTATGGGGGTTTGTGGTTTAAATTTATATTGCCTGTGACATCCAGGAGACTCAAACTGAAAAATCAATTTAAAACCAGGTCTTAGATTGGAACAAAGCAAAAACAAAGATAAAGCATCTTTGCAGGACTATATTCTCAGCCAAGGCCACTAAGATGTCACCTTTGCTAAAGCCTCCCTCACAGTGGGAAGTAAAAAGATACAATGGAGAAAATGGCCATGAGAGACAGCAGAAATAACAAAACAGAGAGCCCAAATTTTCCAATGGTGGAATAATTGGAGAAAGTTTATAAAATATTTGTGCTCAAATTAATTCAAATGGAAAAATTAGAGCACAGTGTTAAGAAAAAAGAAACAGAAATTATTGAAATTAGGAGCAAATATGTTGAAGACTTAGGTCCTTATAGAAGAGTTTCAAGGATATGAGGCTGGAGAGATGGCTCACTGGTCAAGAACACAGGCTACCTTTCGAGAGGAACCTGGTTCAATTCCAAGCACCCACACAGTGGTTCACAACTGTCTCTAACTCCAATTCCAGGATGCCCTCTTCTGGCCTCCATAGGCACCAAGCATATACATGGTGCACAGACATATTGGCAGGCAAAACCCCGTACACATAATTATTTTTAAATAAAAATATAAAAGTATCAAGGATAATTTATATTAAGTTAAATATATCTCTTATAACACAGTGAATAACATCCCAGGCAGCAGAAGACTAGAAAATAAAAATAATAAATCAATCATTGTAAAGGAAAGTGGGAAATAAGAACAGCAATAAATTCAAAAATGAAGGACAGCCAGAGCAATTTGGAGGTCAATGGCTGAAATAAATTCAAGTGTATCAATAGCAAGCAAAGTTGTGAGCAGACTAGCCTTGTGAGCAAACAGGGAAAGAGCTTTAGACTTGATTTTTAAAGCTTTCCATTGAAGTAAAAGATACACAAAGAGAAATGCAGATAAATGTATAGAGTGATGAATATTCAGAAACTGAACTCAGGTGCATAACCAGAATTCAGACATTAAGTGTAGCCATGCCAGCCTCCCAGAAGCTGCCTCATGTCCCTTTCTGCCTCCTTCCTGCTCTCTCCTGAAAAGATGGCTGTCCTGAGTCCATCAGCACATCTTAGTTTTGGTTTTTAATCCAAATTTGGCTAAAGATGTAAACACAAAAATTTCAGAAAATAGACTTTGTCATATCAGAGTCTATAAAAATCCTGAAATATAAGAATACATGCAAAGGAAAAGCCTGATGCATTTTACTTCATCAAGATAAAGAATGTTTGTTTACCAAAAGGTATCACAAAAGCAATAGAGAGTTTAGTAAAACTGAGAGAGAAAAAAACTGCAGCCAGACAAATCCCCAAGTATCGGTTCCCAGAGTACATAAGGAATCCCTCTAGATCCACGAGAAACACACTGCCAATTAGTTTTGAAATGGACAAAAGAAATCGGCACACGCTTCACTGGAGAATGGGTCTTTATGGCAGTCTGTGTATCACAAAACATTTGATGTGCTGATTACCCAGGGAACACAAATATGAAACTGTCACTACCAGATTGGTTAAAAACTAAAATAGAAGAGTACATTTCGAAGCAGAACCTGGAGCAGACTCTGGTTCCAGTCTCAGATCTGAACACTAGTTGTGTATTCTTGATCAAGTTGCTATTCTCCGTTCTCTGGTTTTGCCATCTATAAAATGAAATCACTATTTCGTCCAACCCACTTTAGTCCATTTTCTGTTGCTAATATCAAGAAGAGATTATTTGTGTTCATGGTTCTGTCCCAGGATTGAGGGCCACATCTGGGGGTGGACTTTTGGTGGCAGAGTTCTGAACTGGGGCAGAGCTTCATATGCAAGAGATGGGAACACAAGAAGAACCTACACAGAACTATTGTCAAGATAACCCATTAATTAGCCCATTAATTGTCTGACCAGTCCAACCCATTCATAAAGGCAGAGCCTTGATCATCTCTTAATATCTCATAATGGGGAAATTTTAATATGTGCCTTGAAGAGGACAACCCATATTATGCTAGCACTAGTTCATGGGGTTACTGTGATGGACACATTAATTATCATGTGCAAAGTGTTAGAAAAGGGCCTGACATGGTGTACCTTAAGTCAGGTTGTTAGGTCACCAGGCACTGAATTAATTAAGCAACATTTATTTCTCAGATGCTTGTCATCTAGGAAACTCAAACTCAAGGTACTGTCAGGTTTATTACCTAATGAGGCCTTCCTCTCTGGTTTTCAGAGAACTGCCGTCTGGCTGTATTCTCTGGTGGCAGACACAGAACTAGAGAAGGCTGCCGTGTCTGTTTTTAGAAGGGCACTAAACCCAGCGTCATAGATTTACATACTTAACCAACCAGAGAAGAAACCCATTGCACTGGGAATCAGCATTTCAACATATGAATTTGAGTGGCACACAATCATTCAGTCCATGGCTACATTAATAATTACGACTGTAGGAGGACCTTGGACCTCTTGTGTTTTCTGTCTATGTTGCCTCCCTAATGATCTTCTTCAGAATAATGGATTATTATACACTTCCAGCCCAAACTGTAGTCTCACATATTTATATATCTTCTCAACATAGGCATGTACATTTCTAATGTTCTAAACTTTAACATGCCTAAAACTGACCCTATCTACTCATCCAAATGCTCACACAGGCATTCATTATTGAGAGCAATCCATTCTCCCATTTGTTCGGGCCAGACCTTTTCCTGTCAACTTTGATTTCTTTATTTCTGTTATGCCCTAACTTTAGTCTTTTGTATATAAATACGACATATATTTACTCACACAGAGAGACACCTATATATATACATATACATATCCCCTCTTCACAATCCTATTACCACCACTCTGACCCAGGATGCTGACATCTCCCAACTAAGCTACTCCATCAGCCTTCACACTGGCTTGTCTACCTCAGCCCCGGCTCCCTGGAGGCTCTTCTCAACATAGCAGCTGAATGGTGCTGCTACAGCGTAAGGAAGAACTGCTGTTCAATTCCTCTAAAACCCTCCAGGACTTTCCCATCTTCCTCGTAAAAGTCTAAATTCCCATGGGATCCTGTGGGTTCCTGAATAATCTTATACTGTATCTACATTCTGGCTGCCTCTATTTCCACTCCATCTGCTTCATCCTTGGGGACTTAATATTGCTGCTCACTGTGCTTGGAGGGTTCTAGATGCTAGCCTGGCTTAACCCTCACTTTTTTTCAGACCTTAACCTAAATGACTTTTTTCATTGACATCTTCTTTCAACATTGTCTAAAACCTCAACACTCATTGACATACTTTGTATCTCCTGTGGTGGTTAGAGGGAGAATGCCCCCTTAGGTTCATATGTTCAAATATTAGGTGACAAGAGAGAACTAAATGCATGTAATGACACTTGAATCATGAAATAGGGTAGAATACTACTCGTTTTTCTACTCTTCCACATATTTTCATTTTTTCAGCAGTGGGTAAGTGCACAAAGATATATTTAATAGTGAAAGTACAAAATCCAGTGTGAAGTGCCACATCTCCAGAATGGCTGTTCTGACTCTATCATTTTCACAGACTTTGGGTCTAGTTAAGTTTGGTGTCTGATTTTTTTTTTACTTGCAAGTTCTTCATAATAGAGTTTTAATAAACAAAAAGAAATGCTGGTAAATCTCAAGAGCAAAATGTTGAGCAATATATACAACATAGTTTTATTCCCGTAACTTTTAAAACATGAAAGTAAAATTAATTTTTTAATATACACAACAAAATGCAAAGGCAGACCAGGCAGCAAAGTGTTCTATTTTAAAAGAATGACTGAGAGGGGAATAAGAAATGACAGAGTGTGGAGTGACTTTAAAGGCAGTATTGTGTTGGGGTTTTTTGTTGTTGTTGTTGTTGTTCTGTTTGTTTACTTATGGGCACAGTCAATGTTTGTTAACTGTCATAGTTGCAAAAATACCACAGTAGACACCCGAGTCCATTCTTCTAATTACCCTGTTGATTTGGCCTTTACTTTTGCTGGGATCTCTACCTCTTTCAAAATAGGATTTCTTTTCTTTCATTCTGCCTCATGAAAAGACAACTTGAAGGGTCATGGTAAATTATTTGTTTCCTTGAAGCATTTCCCAACAGTATAAATCTCACTAATCAGATCCTCCATTCATAAGACATCATATTTACCACAAGACTGACCAATCAGAGTGATTTGCCAAGGCAATTCACTTCTTAATGATTTTGCCATAACTGCTCCTATAGATTATTTCATTTCCCACCGTTAGGTTTTGGCCTTTGTGCCACATAGTTCTGCATTTCTCAGTGTGTTCTGAAGCCTTGTAACACTTGGCAAAGGTTCCATCCATTGAAGATCTGGCAAAGACGGTGAAGCTACAACAGCTTATAGCATCGGGGTTCACACCACTGATGCCCTGATTCTGGAGGTCAGTTTCTTGAAAACATAGGTATGGCCAGATTTTCTTGCCATTCCAGCCATTCTGGTATAAGTTCTGGACATTGTCCTATATTCTTGTGATAGTACTTAGCTTGTTCAAAGATTAATTTCCCCTTCGCCTTTTGAAGCATCTTTGGATCCTTTTTTTTTTAAATCAGGCTCCTTTTCCTCAACTCTGCTAAATTATTTTATTTTTATCTTGAGGGTTTATGTATAACAGAAACTTTTGTTTCTCATCCCTCTGGAACCCTCTTTGGTTCTGGCTAGAGAATAGCTCGTTGTTTTCCTTCAACTACATGAAATGTATGTAGATATTTATAGTATTATTTATTCTTGTTTCATGGTTATAATTGTTCCATGATGGCCATTCAACAGAGAAGAACTAGTTTGACAAAAACTTAAAGGGAATAAAAGAAAAAGATTGAAGAAACTAACTGGCTGGTAAAAATCAGAGATGGTCCAATCTCATAATTAATTAGGAATTGCAAGGAACACAATAACAGTGTTTGTAAGATTGAAAAAAAATACAAAAGTTGATCATATTGTGTATTAATAAAATTTCAAGGAAACAACTGGTACCCATGAATGAGGAGGGATGCTCTATCTTGGAGGACAATTTTGTATATCAGTTGAAATAAAAAATTCCTTTTGTATATTTTCAAGATAATAACATTTTGAAGACATAAAAAGGTACTATTTTATTGACATCTTTTTATATGAAAATATCTTATGTAGTTAGAAATACATCAAAATGGGTACAAGGAAGGCTTTATAAACAACAACAAAAATTACTTTTGAAGAACACATTTATACATTGCTTGTTTAATTTATAAACAAGTAAATTTATAAAAGAAATAAAATAAAAGCTGCATACCAAAATTTGCTAAATGCAGCTAATTAAATGTAGCATTTAATTGAAATTAAGCATTTATATCCCTTAGTGTTTATATTAGAAACTACAAAAGATCTAACTTTAATGAGGTAAGGTACCAATGTGAGAGGTTAGGAAAAGGCACTCTACACAAATCTAAAGAATGCAGAATTCAGCAAAATAAAGGAAGATAAAAACAGAAATAAAAGAAATGGAAGATGAAACTACAATCGAGAAGAGCAACAAGGTCAAAGTTGTTCCTTTGACATAACCAACGAAACAGACCATTCTAGTGAGTCAAAGTACAGAAAATAAACATATCTATAAAAGAAAATGAGGTCCTCAGCAGAGGCACTTGGGAGAATAAAAAGATAAGAGTATGTTATGAAACATTCATGCAAATAAATCAAAGTTTAGATGAAGTGGATAATTTTCTAGACGCATAAGCTTTAGCAAACTATCTAAAAAGAAGAAAGAAAGGAAATTGAATCAGTAACTAAAACATCCATTCCCCAAAAGCACAAGGCTGGTGTTTTTTAGCTTTCAACTTTATAAAAAGCTTTCAAGAGAAAAGATGAAGCAGGAATGCACCCACGATCATTATCATCACAGAGCTAACACAATGCACCTGAGGTCAAAACCGGTCAGCATCAGTGTCCTAGTTCCTTTTCTTGATGCTGTGACAAAATAGCTCAGTTGATTCTGTGTCACAGTTCAGGGGTCTAGTCCATCATGGCAGTGAAATCATGTCAGCAGGAAGGAGCTTGGAGCAGCTGGTTACATGGAAGCAGAGAGGGATAAATGCATACTGCTGCTCAGCTCTGGTTGTACATGTGTGCAGTTCAGGATCCCAGCCAGGGCAAAGTGCCACCCACAGTGACAGGTCTTCCCACCTCAATGAAAATAATCAAGATAATCCCCTAGACAGCATAGTCAGAGAGGCCTGTCTCCCAGGTGATCCTAGGGCTCATCAAATTGACAGCTGAGATTAATTACGGTCAGTAATGAAAATGAAACATGTATGTCAATTTCACATGCATGGAGAAGATTTTGAACAAAATAATATCAAGCTATATTCATTAGTATTTAAAAAGCATTAACCAATCTAGCTTTATTCCAGGGACGGACTGGGACTCTGACACTCTTACATCCTTTCCACTTCCTCTTCAACAGAGGTCCCTGAGTCCTGGGGGAAAAGATCTGATGAGACATCCCATTTAGACCTAAGGGTTCCAAGATTTCTCACTCTCTGCACATTGTCTGTGGGTCCTATATCTGTTCCTATGTGCTGCAGCAGGAAGCATCTCTGATGATGTCTAAGCAAGACACTGCTCTGTGATTATAGCATAATGTCCTTAGAAGTAATTTCATTGCTACATTCCTTTAGTAGAACAGTAGTATTTGATTTTGGAACTCCCCCTAGGTCCCTGTCCTATCTAGTCTCAGGCTCTTGACATTGGATGGGAATCTTTCAACACATGTTGGTTATATGGTTTCTTGAAAAACAGAATCAGGAATGATTTCCTTTATCTGATAAAGAATGTTTCATTAAAAACTATAGGAATGATGCATGATGGTGAAGCTTTGACATTGTAGTCTCTTTTATATAGTCTAGAGCAGTGGTTCTCAGTCTTCCTAATACCGTGACCCTCTCATATATAGTTCCTCATGTTGTGGTGACCCCCCCAACCATAAAACTATTTTCATTGCTACTTCAAAACTGTAATTTTGCTACTGTTATGAATCATAATGTAAATATCTGTGTAAACTGATAGTCTTCAGTGACCCCATGAAAAGGCCATTCAACTTCCAAAGGAATCACACCCCACAGGATGAGAACCACTGGACTTAGGTTTACCCTCTTTTATGTGTGTTTTTGTTGCTTCCTATCCCTTTGGTTCTAAACTGTGAACATCCTGGGTGTTGATCTGTATAATTGTCATTTGATGTCCTTACAAATTCTAAGATGAATCCTTACTCAGGTCAGGCTTTATATCCTGTACATTTTTATTATTATGTTCCTAACTGTCCATGAGGAAAGATTATAGAAGGCTACTCAATGGGGAGGGAGGTAAAATGTACTAATGGTATACCCAGTGTCTGTTTAGGCCTATCTCCCTAACATTTCCAGACAATATTCAGTCTCAGAAAACAAGACTTCACTAGCCAAATTACTGAGATTCCCAATGACCTCAACTAGTATTAAATATTCCTAAAGTTTAACAACATGAAGAAAAAAACCCAGACAAATAAAGAGTTGAAAATAGATTAAATAATTAATACTTTTTTTCCTTTTTTATTAAGAAATTTTTTATTCATTTTGCATACCAACTGCAGATCCACCTCTCTTCCTTCCTCCTGCCCCCCTCAGTCTTCCTTTCCCTAACCCATCCCAAGTCCCTCCTCCAAAAATGTAATGTCTTCCATGGGGAGTCAGCCTGGTACATTCAGTTGAGGCAGGCCCAAGCCCCTCATAGATCCACAACCAAGCACCAGGCGGAGCTCTAAGAGTCAAGTCAAAGAGAGGGAAGAGGGATTCTATGAGCAAAGGACATTGAGATCATGATGGGGAAATGTACAGAGACAACTAAACCAAACTATTTGGAACTCATGAAATTTAGACCAACTGCAGGCGAGGGACATCGAGATCATGATGGGAGGATGTGCAGAGATAATCGGCCACACTAGTAGAAGCCCATGAACTGTGGACTGTTGGCTATGGAGACCCCATGGGACTGGACTAGGCCCTCTGGATTTGGAAGATGTTTGTTTGGCTCAAATTGTTTGGGGGGCACCCAGGCAGGGGGATCAGGATCTGTCCCTGGTCTATGGGCAGGCTTCTGGAATCCGGTGCCTGTGGTGTGACACCTTGCACAGCTTTGGTGTAGTGGGAAGAGGCTTGGACCTGCCTAGGCTCAGTGTGCTGGGCTCTGCTGACTCCCCATGGGAGACCTCAATTTGAGGGAGGTGGGAATGTAGGGTGACTTGGGAAAGAGGGCTGGGGGGTGGGAGGAGGGAGGAGGGGGGTCTGTGGATAGCATGTGAAGTGAGTAGAGAATTTCTTAATAAAGAAAAAAAATCAATGAAAAGCTACTGTGGACCAATGGGTCACCAAAGTTAGTCTGTTTTCAAGTAATATATAAATTAATAAAAATTATGAATGTCAAAAAAAGAACCAACAACCATGGAGCCTCAATGGACCTAGACGAGGCCCTCTGCATACGCAAGACAGTTGTATAGCTTGATCTACTTAAGAGCCCCCAGCAGTAGGATTAGGATCCATCCCTGGTGCATGAGCTGGCTTTTTGGAGCCCATTACCTATGGTGGGACACCTTGCACAGCCTTAATACTTTAAATAACTTAAGTATACTATGAGTAATATGAAGCAGGTATAAAAATATGTAAGAAAAAACAAATGGAAATGTTAAACATTTTTTTTAAGTTCACAAATAGACAATCAACTCTATGGATTTTCCACCAACACAGAGTTTGAAGCATCAATTAATGAAAAAGTCAGTTAAACCAAGGAATCATTAAAACATACACACACACACACACACACACACACACACACACACACATACACACACAAATCTTAGACATTTGCTTTTCATTTAATATATATATGTATATATATATATATATGTGTGTGTATATATATATGTATATATATATATAAACGTATTTATTTGTTCAGTTTTTTGATTACTTGGTATGTTAGCATTCCATGATGACAGAACACTCAAGTTAATCAACTCATAAACTATAAAAAGAAATAGCTTATTCTGGCTCACATTTTTAGCCATGGCCACTTGACTCTATAATTGGAGCCTGTAGTGGCAAAAGAACACCATAGGAGCATATCACAAATGAGGGCATAGCACCTCAAGGGAGCTGAGATGCAGAGAGGAGCAGATAGCCAGTCCCAACATCCTCTTGAAGGTCACATCCTCAGTGGCTACATTTCTTCCATTAGGCTCCATCTCCCAAAGGTTCCATCACATCTTGATAGTATTGCAGGCTGAGGACCACACCTCTAAAACATGGGCCTTGGGGAACATTTCATGTATCAGGAAAAAAAAAAGACAAAATTTGTTTTAAGCATCTGTCTTTTGAATATTAGATTTTGAACTTGTCTTTATTACACAAAGCACCCCCAAAATATATCAACAAGAATGTCTAGCTCCATTTCTCTCATTTTAGGTCTGAGCCAAATGCTAGACATGGGCAAAGTAATATAAATTAAGAATGCTCCTATATTTAAATATGCAACATTTTACAGTTGTCTTGCTTACTGTTAATGTAGCAGCATTTGCTAAACAGCTTGTGTCAAGACTTCTGACATGTTTAATTTAGTTCTGTAAAAAGCATCAGCTCTCCTACATACTCATTTTTAATAAATCAATACAGCTAAATACACAATTATATAAAATTTAAAGCAGAGGTGACCAGGGATGAGTGGTTTAGTCAGTAAAATGCTTGCCTTGTAATCATGAAGACCTGTGTTTGAACCCCAAAACTCATATTTTAAAATGTCAGAGTTTTATGGAACACGTATGTAATTTTGGGGTGGAAGGGGAAGACGGGGATGCAGAGACAGGCCAATACATGGGGCTTGCAGGCCCACCAACCTAGATGAATTAGTGAGCTCCAGGCCAATGCGAGATGATCTCCAAAAAAGTGGTGGACAGCTCTTGAGGATTGACACTTGAGGTTGTTCTCTGACCTCTACATGTATGTGGATACATATACAACTGCACACACACAATCATGATACACACAAATAAATAGAAGTAAATGAGTCAGACATAAACAGATTGTACAACAAGCACACAGACTCTTGTTCAGCATAGCATTTGTGTGGGGGGAACAAAAGTTACCTGTCTACCTGGAAAGGAACCTACAGGCCACCAGTATTTGGTGTGTGTGATGTAGGAATCAGCATGTTCCACAGAAGCTATGGAAGGTAAATTTTAGTAGTAGAGTCTTTTCCTGAACACAAGCAAGTGATTTGTGTAGTGTGCAGAGTAGATTTTAATAAATCCACACACATCCAAAACAAATTTCAGAGAGAACTTTGTGAGTTAACTCTGTTGTGCCTAAATACAAAAATAAAATTGTCCATCAAGTCTAAGATAAAGCTTCCCTCCAGGCCTGATTTATCTATGCAAATTTTTTATATGAAAGTAGAAAGACCTTCCCCAGAAACAAAGAGAAAGACCTTCTTATGCTATAATAATTCATATTTTTTGACATTTTCTCTATATTGTAGAAGGCTGCAGTATCTTCAGTTCTAAGAGGCTCTCTGAAAAATGAACTTTATAAATCTCACCAAAAAAGAAAGCTCAATGAAGTTAATAGGTACAAAATAAGAATTTTCTGGAGTCCAGCATAAGCACTGATAATCTACATTCACTGTGTTTTAACTGTGTGCTCCAAAGGAATGAGTCAAGCAAACCTAATTTTCATCAGCTATTGATTTATTAGTAGTCATGCCTTCATAAAAATCATTTGATAGTGGTTCTCAAGTTGAATGGTATTATCCAAATGTCATATTTTTTTATCTCTCATTTCCATTGATTTCTCTGATTTATAAAGACTCTTTCACAGTTTCTACTTTCTCATCAGGCCCCGCTGAATCAATGTTCTGCTCTGGGCCCCTGGCTTTCTATTGAATGCCTTTCTGTGGTTCATTCTGCCAGAGTTTAAAAAAAATTGAACTCAGAATCTTCTAAACAAAATAATAATTTTTAACTCTTTGCTTGTAACTTTATTTTCTCACAGCCAAATCAATTAATTCTCTAACCACTTAGAGAACAAATATAAAGAATGTGAATATCATTGTTTACATTCAGTGTAAAGTTGAATTTTATATAAATTCATTAGCTTTAAGATCACATTGAAAAACCCAAGGAAAATATGAATGCCTCCTCCAAATTCTGAAATATTCCTCCATGTTTTTGTTCAAACTGGACCCCAAAGCAAACGTTTGACAGGAAATCTTGTCAAGTTAATAGTGAATCAGTTTAATTAGTATTCACATTCTTTTCCCTCAGAAATAAAGACTAATAGAAGGATGGTAGAATTCTGTAAAGTTCTAGTGCCTGGTATACTGTTTACGAGTATGTAAAATTATCTTCTTTAGAACATTTGCCCATAGAAATTTGAGTATGATGAATACTTTAGCATAAATGGTAGTGTTCATTAAGAAAACAAACAAACAAACAAACAAACAAACCACAAAGCAAGTTCCGTTCTTGAGATCTTCAAGTTAAGGATAGAAGTAAGTGCTATTTCAGACTCTGGCTTCAACATCTCACTGCAGAACACTGGAGGCAAAGCTTATACAAAAGAAGACCAGTTTGATGTGGTTGATCTAAAGCATTTCATTGTGGAAATAGCCAGTCAAGAAACAGTACTGAGCCGGGCGGTGGTGGCGCACACCTGTAATCCCAGCACTCGGGAGGCAGAGGCAGGCAGATCTCTGTGAGTTCGAGGCCAGCCTGGTCTCCAAAGTGAGTTCCAGGAAAGGCGCAAAGCTACACAGAGAAACCCTGTCTCAAAAACAAAAACAAAAAAAAAGAAAGAAAGAAAAAGAAAAAAAGAAACAGTACTGAATAGTGTCCTAAAATGTATGTTTTAGTTTACTGTATTTTCATCAAGAAAGTGGGATTGTTTAGAGAGCAAACTGCATGTAAAGTCTGGAGTAAATGTTTGTTGCCACAAGAACACATGGTTCTCATGGTGGGCAGAGTATCAGGTGTGTCTTAGGTAACTGTCATTCTGATGGATGACAAGGACGAGGATGGTGATACTCAGTTTGAAAGCCTAAAATGGAATATCGTTTGAATTCCTTTCTTCTATACTGTTATGGACTGCCCGTTTGTGCTCCATGCTCCTTATTCATGTGCTGACATTAGAATCTCCAGTGGAACTGCTATTTGAAGATGGTTCAGTAGGTTCATGTATGGCTCCAAGTTCATGATGGAAGGACATGAAAGAATTTAGAGAATTTTCTTCCCTCTCACTGTAAGGATGTATCCAGGCATCACAAACCAGGACAGGTAGTCTCAGCAGACTCTGATCTACATGCACTTTGGCCTTTGTGGAAACTACAGGCTTTCAATAATAATGATGTGTCAAGGTAGATGCCTCATAACAAATACTGCTGCCCTGATGGGGGATACTGATGGAGAAGTTGTCGGTAACAGGGGGATAGAGTATAGTTATCTCAATTTTATACAAACCTAAAACTTCCCTTAAAATAGCCCTGGAGCCATACACATAAGATGAATTAGACTAGAATAACTAAATGGGCAAAAAAGATTTTTAAAACTGAGTAGAAGCCTTTTAAAAATTAGTAATATGTGAAATTCTTGTATTAGTGCCTAATATTAATATCAGTGTGTCTTTGTACTTATTAATTGACTTTTTTAAATGCACAATCTAATTTTTGCAATATATATGTATATATAAAATATTGCCTCAACTCAGTAATTTTCTTTACCTACTGTTTATTGGTAAACCACAGAAAAAAACTAATTATGTTAGTCTACAACTTTATTTTTCCCAGAGCTAGAGCTGTCAAGTTTCCTGTAAAGTGGTTTCTCTAGAGGATCCCTGTTACCACAACCCCTACCACACACATACACAGAGAGAGACAGAGACAGAGAGAGAGAGACAGAGACAGAGACACAGAGAGACAGAGAGAGAACCACAGTGACATTCTAACCTCTAGGCCCTGTATACCAACTACAGCCCTCAGCAAAATATTTATTTTTCCAGACTAAGAAGACTGTTGAATGAAAGAGGGTAGTTGCCTGTCAATAGATGTGGCTCTTGCTTTTATGTATTCTGAGCAAAGTCTTCTCTACTGCCAGAGCCAAATAGGACAAAACAAGTGGATGCTCCAGATGATTCTATGGGCCAAAGAAATGTAAGTAAGAGAAGTAGCTAACATGCTCAAGTGGTAAATATCATCTGAACACAAGGAAGGGGTTCTCAGAGTTATGTAGCCACAAGATGCCATTTGCTTTCTTGTGTAGCATGGTGGTTTGAATAAGAACAGCCCCCACAGTCTCGTATTTGATGCTTGGTCCCAGTTGATGAGACTTTTTGGGGAAGGACTGTTAGAAGAGGAGTGTCACTAAGTGGGGGGGGGGGGGCTTTGAGGTTTCAAAAGCTCACACCATTCCCATTCCCAGTGCTCGTTCTCTCTCTCTCTCTCTCTCTCTCTCTCTCTCTCTCTCTCTCTCCCTCATGGTTGTTGTATCAAGATTTAAGTTCTTAGCTAAATTAAGTTCACTGCTCCAGCATCATACCTTCCTGCCTGTTGCTATGCTCCCTACCATGGTAGTCATGGACTCTAAACTTCTGAGACAGTAAGCTCCAATAAACTCTTCTGTAAGCCTTGGTTATGGTGTCTCATCACAGCACTAGAAAAGTAGACATGAGGTTTCTTCCTTTGGCCATTGTCGGTTACAGACCAAGCAGCATGCTCACAAGAGTATTGGAGAAATTAATAATTGTGAGGCTGTCTGGACTCTATACAGATTGACTCTGTATTAGAAATCTTGTGATCCTAAAGCATGTATTTGTATGTTCTTACATCACAAAAAAATAGATCTAAGACCAATCTTGTACTGGGACCAATATTTCTGATCCATGTCAATATACACATTGTGAAGCTGGAGACTGAAGTACTCTTGATGGTATCATAACATAAATGTGATGCTACAGGACCTGCAATTCAATAGAAAAAGAAAGAGAACGTTGTAATTAGAAAAACCTCCAGAAAAGAGACTATTATCAATGTTTACTGGCTAAAGTAATTTGGCAAATTGAAAGAAAACAGCCTTCCCTTTAAGTGACAACCTTGAAGATTTCAAGAAAATCTGGCGACAATAGTTGTTCACTATTTATTCAATTTAATGAAGCCCAATTCCTTGAAGCTGTAACTACATTTATTTCCTATATTAACTTTACTGGCTTAATGATGCCTATTCATCTTCCTAAAATGTGTTCTGTTGTCTTTTTATAGGCTGGGCTTTTGAAGGAGTCATGGTTTTTAAAGTAAAATTAGGTTTAGAAAAGACAATGAAATGCAAAAGATGAGAGAGGGCTGAGTAGCAAGCAGGAGTGCATCAATAGCCCAAAACATCTCAAGCAAAGAAACATTATGATAAGTGCTTATGCAGTATACTACAAAAATAGATAATCTCAATGACTTTACCTCCAGCAAAGGGATCAGAGAAAGAACAGCAATTCTGTAACATATATCTTATTTGAGATGTAAATAATCTATATATACCACCTCTCTATAATGCTATATACAGTCATCATATTACTCTAGAGCCCAGCTTCTTAAACTGTGGGGCAAGATCCCACATGGGGGATCATAGATGAGTGTGAGCATAATGAATAAATTTGACAATAATATAAGATTTCTGATCATTCAACAACCAAAAATTTATTCAAAGTGAAATGCATAAGGAACCCAGGTGTTTCTAGAAGCATTCACCCCTGTAGCATCATGCAACTTCACTGCAGCCTTGCTTCTAAACATGTGACATACACTTTGCACTGAGCATGCCTCAAACCAGACAATACAACCAATTCTACCTGAAGGCCTTCTGTTCAGATTAGAGACTATTGTATGTTATGAGCTGCTCCTGTAGAAATGTAATGATTTAATTACATGAAATAAGGATGCAGTGTTTTCCTACCACTAGTCTCTTTGTATGTCAAATTACTGTATCATTGGATTTAATTGTGTTATAGTATTGATTTTTAAAATTGCTGTTTGAGTTGCTGACTCAAGTTTCTTAAAAAGTAATTCAATGAATTTTGGCTTGGAATTAGAAGAAGATTTCCAGCAATTTCTGAAATAACTCTAAATATATCTGCATTTTGTACTGTACATATGCAAAACTACATTCTTAGCATTGATGAGTATAAAAATCAAATTATTGATCAATTCTGAAAATGTTGAAGGTGCTCTAATCCTGTAGGATCAAACATTCAGCCAAGACTTGATCCTTTCTATGAGAATAAATAAGTACATTCATCTCATTACTATGCAAAATTGCTTTAATCTTTATAAATGTTCAAATAAAATACACATCAATCTTGTTTTAAAATCTATTCCCTTATGATTTATTATCATTGTTTGATGTGAATACCTTTGCGTTTTATATATACCTATATGTTCAAAGTCCTGTAAAATTTCTTGCGTGGGAAGGGATCACAAGTGGGAAAGCTTAAAAAGTCCCCATCCAAAGCACAGTGGAGGTCTGGAATTTCTCTGAGGGGGAAATGGTGAGTCAGAAAGTGCTCATCCAGAGGGAAACTAGTTTCTAGCAAGAAATACTTTTTCTCTTGTTTGATGTTTTGAGTCTGTAAAAGGTTGGGCTTTACGGATAGATGAAGGTAATAGACATTTGTGGGAAAATAAGTATCTACTGGCTTAAGTCACCCTTCCTTAATTAGTCTCAATTAATTGACAAAGATAAGTTAATTGATTGAAAAGTAAATTTTGGCTAAATTTACTTCTTTATACTAAAAAAATGCAAGCGAAACTATCTGGTCAGAGTCTCATGTATCTTCCCTTCCAACTCCATAGCTGTGTTGACTAACAAACAAAATGTGAGTATAAAGATATACCACCAAAACTCTGAAGTAGTGCAGAGTACTACTGAGTCTATGAACAAGCATTATACCAGAACATGAACTTTCTCGGGGAAACTGCACATACTTGCAGAAGTAGTCTAAGCCTTGGACCAAACTCATGATAGCTTCATTTTTCTCAGTCCCGTGTTTCACTTGAACAAGTACATGAGTACCTTGGATGCAGTCTCTCCAGCTGTAGTATGAATCATAGTGCCACATCATGGGTGCAGGTCCTTGCAATATAACTTACTTAGAAATAATCTTAGGTTAATATATTTAATTTCTCCAGCATGTTAGGTCCTACAAACATGGGAATTCCTTCAGCGTTATTACTATTTTAGAAATATTAATACTGTTATTATTAGAAGGGTCTTCAAGAAGTGCACTTTACCAGTAGGTAACTAAGAATTTTCATCTTTGTGAGAAAGACCTTGCTCTGTGGTAAAATAGATCTCAGAAGGTCCCAATGATAAAGACGTTCATGATATCTTATCTCTTATGCCATGACCACCAGGATGACTGGGGTCACTTTGGCAGAATTTCTCAGAATGTAGAACTAAGCAATTATAAAATGCTCTTGAACAAAACTTTATATTTTCAATACTTCATTGTAATGGTCATAAATTCCACAGTGCAAGGATAAAAAATTCACTTATGCCCTAGTTTGTTCAAAATAGAATACATTCACTCAACAGTATTTGTTAGTGAAATCTGAAATGTTTTCAACAGAAAGCTCCATTGGGTCTATAATGCAATCTATAAAGTGTTTGCCATGTATCCTTGATGGTCTAAGGCCCATCTCCAAACCCATGTAACACAGCTTTGCACAGGGAGGTAGAGACTGAATTATCCTTGATGTTTGCTGGCCATACAACCTAGCCTAATGGACTAAAGTCCCAGTGAAAGAACCTACCTCCAAAAAACGAGGTGGTTGGCTCTGAAGGAACAACATCCAAAGTTGATCCTTTGTCATGTACACCAGCACATACCCAGAAAGAAAGAGATCCCAGTACAGAAAACAGAAAAGGACAAAACTTCTAAATAAATTTTTAAAAATACATTAATTCTTGGACAAAACTCTAGAGAAAATAAGATAGCATTTTTAGTCTTCACTTCATATTTATTGCAATTCATTCTGTAGATTATTTTATGTCCTGGTGTGCTGGTTGGGTTTTGGTTTTTTGTTTGTTTACTTGTTTATTTGGTTGGTTGATTGGTCTTTTGTTTTATTTATTTGTTTGTTTGTTTGTTTGTTTGTTTGTTTGTTTATTGGTCAATTTGGTACAAACTAGAGATACCTAGGAAGAAGGAACCTCAATTGAGGAATTGCCTCCATTGGACTGGCCCATGGGGACCTTTTCTTGATTAATGATTGGTGTGGGAGACCCCAGCCCACTGTGAATGTGCCACACTGGGCAGGTAGGCCTGGGTTGTATAAAATATATGAACTGAGCAAGCCATGGGAAGTAAGCCAGTAAGCAGCTTTCCTCAACAGGTGGCTTCTTCCCTGCTTGAGTTCCTGCCCTTACTTCTCTCAGTGATGAACTGGGATGGAGATGAAGAAGCCAAATGAGCCCTTTTATCCCCTTGTTGGTCTCTGTCAATGTTTTATTACAGGCATAGGAAGCAAGCCAGGACATCAGTCAGAATGAATTTTAGTGCTGTCCCTTAGCTGAGTACATGAAAGTCACTAGGTGTGTTAAACTGTCCTAAGCTTAAGTGATGTTGAAGCATTCATGTGAACTTACATTAATATTTAATATTTATAAGTTTAAATTAATTTTTAAATATCTGTGAATTTAAAATAATATTCATTAACTAGGTTATACTGGGCTATGTAAAATTTCTCCACATGAATCATGATAGTGTGATCAAATTTCACCCTTTGGAAGAAATGGGAAAATTTCTGTGAGAATTAGTGAGTAATGTCTTTCATAAAACGGGTGACTTCTTAAGGTCTTAGTGAGTACCTCATGCCGATCTGCATAGGACCTAGTGAGTATTTGCAGAACATGGTTTGCTGAGCAAAGTTATTGCCTGATGGACATGTGAATGGCTACCATGAGCTTCCAGAATATTTAAGTAGCCTGTCTGCCCTCTTAGCAGTTTGGTTCTTTCCTGTTCTTGTTGGCACTATTAGCTTGCTTTTCTCCCCCGAAAAACAGCTCTGCTAAGCACAGATTTCTTTTAACTTTTCATACTGTGAATACATGCAAAGTAAATATTATTTATGACACTGAGAGAGAAGGAGATAGATTAGAGGTTTTATACACCAAATTATGAATTGACTAGTTTGAGATTAGTTGCTGTTGTTAATATCATTGGCTTTGATATGTGAAGCTTTCTTTAAATTTTTATTTGTTCATTCATTTTTGCTTAAATTGGTCAGTAATTCCGTTTCCTCGGTGATTGACTACCTGAGGCCTGATTCAGACAGTGAAGTTCTAATAGTCAAATTGGATTTGTCTGATGAGGGGCTTGCTCTAGAGTCTCTTTTGAAACATCTTTAGGAGGTTTTGCATGTGAAATAAAATTGAATTCACCCACAGATTTTCATTAAGTGCCTCAAGAAGGAAATAATTACAATGCCTGCTCATTCAGCCCATGATGTTACATGCTAGATCTAGACAGAGAAGTGCTAATCAGCACAGCCGCCTTGCTATTAAAGGACCCTTTTGAAAATGCTAACAACCATCACAATTTAAAATAAGTGAATCTATCAGATTGTCAAAGGTTTTTTAAAAATTGATAAAAATGAATGTTGGCAGGAGTGTGGAGGAAAGGGTACCCTCTGCAACACAAGCAGAGATGCAAATTAGCTCATTCTTTTGAAGGGCAGGCTGGTGGGATGCTCAAAACGGAAAATTAATGCATCTCCACTGTCAGAGAGGCCTGTGTCAGGAAATCTACCTGAGGAGTAATCACTCACTAGGGAGAGAAGCCTGTGCAAAGATGCTCCAGGCAGCATTGTTTGTAAGTGAAGAGATCTGAAAATAACCAGGTGTCTGGGAGCAAGTACTGTGAAGTCAAATTCAGTAGGAGGAAAGATACAGAGGGATAGTATGCCACCATTAAGGATTGTTTAGCACCTTCAAATTCAGCTGTATGAAAAGAGGCTTGTGAAGTACTATTGAGTTATCTATACAAATACATATATCATTGAGGTTATTTATACAAATTTGTTTAGAATCATGTTACACATGTGGACTCTATGACTGTGCTTGGACAAATGGAGACCACTGAAACAGATGCTCTACAGAAGGATGAATGCTATTATGTTGCCATTGGCTTTCTCCATGCTGGAAAGCAACTTTTCAAGAAAGTAGGAAGTATGCTAGGACAGGACAAGGGTGCCTGGTGACTTCCTGGAAATACAGAGACATGGGCTAGCTGCTGAGGCAAAACTAAAGGAAGAAAATACTTGGAAAGATTTCTATTTTACCTTAATATGTTAGTTCTAATCTCATTTAATTTTTCCAACTATGAAAGTAATAGTTACAGAGGAAAGAAAAGGTAAGGAAACTCTCCTTATAAAATATGTGCAAGCATGCATATGAGTGTATTCAGATGGATTCACACACACACACACACACACAAGCATATCTTGTATGGCTCCAATTTTTCTTTCATTGCTTAGCAAAATTCCCTGACATATATACCATTATATAAATGTGTTATTAGTTAACCATTTTATTTATCCATTTATTTGATAGTGCTATATGTATATAGAGAGACTTTTCATAATTCTCACCCCATTACCCTCTCTCATGCTCTCTCCCTCTTCTACTGAAACCATTCTTCTTCCCTAAGAAGTCACTCTCCTGATTTCATATCTTTTTGTGTGTTTCTTATGGTTCTTTCTAAATCATTGCTAATATAAATAATGCTTATAATATTTCCTGATTGAAAATTACATGCAAAATTCATGGATGACTTATTACATAACTCACAGTCGGATTTGCCTTTTTCATATACATTGCTGGTCCATCCAAAGTGTGTTTGAGTAACAAGCAAGATTTATTTTGTTATCACTGTCTTCTCCTACATTGAAAAACATCTTCAAAGAAATTAAAAATAATGAACACTCGGTATTGATTGATAAAAATGCCTGCAGACACAGAGGTGAACAGCTGAGGCAAGGCTAAAGGAAGCATTTTATTTCTTATATTTTGTTTTTTTTCCTCCATATCACCCAATCTGTACTGTAATCTATCCCATGTCAACATAAAAATATAACCCTCACCTCAAAAAGGATAAGAGATAGTTTATTCTAGAGTCAATCATGAGTGACCAGGAACACAGACTTAGGTTACGCCAAATTTGCTGTCCCCAATATGGGAGCGGTTTCAGGAAGTTTTTAGAACAGAACACAGATAATCATAAAACAAGGCACTTTTTAAATACACTGAGTAGGTGGTTTCAGAAAAGCAAAGAAATCTCACCTATAGCAAAATATGGCCTCAGATGCTCCATGATGACTCTTAGCCTCTTGGGTGGTGAAAACTAGGGTTATGTTAATTCATTTCAAAAGGTGCTTGTCTGTTAGTTACAGAATATTAGGTCCAACACAAGAGTGAGTAGGGAATGGTTATTCATAGGGTTGAAGACATCCCAAGATGAATTTTAATTAGAGTCTGGAACTTCAGAACCCCAACATTTCTACTTCGCTGAAGTTGTAATTACTCTCTCCATCTTTGTAGACACACTTCTGTTGTTGTTTGTTTTGGCTCTTTTGGAGGGTCTACCACCCAGCTCCCAAATAAATCACACACAGAGACTTATTCTTTTTTTGGGGGGGGGGGGCGTTGAGACAAGGTTTCTCTGTGTAGCTTTGTGCCTTTCCTGGATCTCACTTGGTAGCCCAGGCTGGCCTGAATTCACAGAGGTTGTGAGTTGTAGTTAGTAATTCCAGATAAGAGATTTCAGAAGCATTATCCCTCTGCTGAATCTTAGGGGAAAATATTTGAAAAGGAACAGAATTTCCAGGGAAAACTGCAGCAGTTGCATGTGTGACTGAAAAAGTACAATTAAAAACCACCCAAAGAATCAACACTATAATGAGAGAGAAGAGAGCCTGCAAACTGCACAAATTTTGCAAATTGCTAAGCTGTCTCATGGACTATTGGTCCTTGCCAAGTGAGAGTCCATTTCCACAGGTGCCTTGCCCCAAGAAAACCCATTAGACAGGTAGTCATATGCTGATCTGAGACTAGGCTGCACAGCTCCCAACAGAAGAGTATGTGAACCTTGTTTATGAGCTTGACTACACAAGATATACACTTGTATGTCTTATACAGCTTTAACTGGACAAGATATACACTCAAAAGCCAACACAATAGCATCAAATAAAATTCAGTAGCATATTTAAAAAAAAATCTGTAACCAATTGAGCTTTCCTGATGATATGCCAGAGCCCTTTGTACCATATGATCTTAGTAAATGTGCCTGTTATTTGTCATCTTGACACCAACTAGAGTCACCTGGGAAGAGGAAACCTGTACTAAGGAACTGCTTTCATCAAATTGGCTTGTAGACATGTCTAGGAAGCATTTTCTTGATTGATGATTGATGTGGGAGGGCTCAGCCCACTGTGGGCAGTGCCACCCATTGGCAGGTGGTCCTAGGTGGTATAAAGAAAGCAAACCAGTAAACAGCACTCCTCTATGGACTCTGAGCCAGTTCCTGCCTCCAGATTCCTGCCTTGTGTTCCTGCCCACATTTTCCTAAATAACGAACTGTGACAGGAAAGTGTAATCAAATTAAAATATTTCTCCTCAAGTTGGTATTGGTCAGTATTTTATCAGAGCAATAAAAGGCAAACTAATATGATTGAGTAAAAAATTATGAAAATCAATACATTTTTAAGTCTCTTTCTAACATATAAAAATTGAAGGGAATAAAATTATAATGTGTAAGTTATTCTGAAATTGATAGAGAAACATTACACATTTTTCTTTAGGGATTAAAATAAAACAAAGATAGCCTTAGTATGCTATATATTCCATACTGTATTAGAGGTTTTGACAAGTGTAATGAAATGAGATCAGCAGATACAAAGGATGCCAAATACACATTGACTGCAATTGACTTACTCTTATTTTAAAGCAACATTGACTTTGAAGTCTAAAGTAATCTACCAATAAATATGAAAATTATTACATAAGTGTAATACAGTCCTAAATAAAGGTTCATTTAAAAATCAAATATATATGCATATATATGTGTGTGTGTGTATAGCAATAAACAATTAGAAAGTGACCTTAGACATATTATTGCTGTTTATAATAGCAATAAATCACCAAACAGTAGTAAATTTAAGCAAAGATGTCCAAAATATTCATGCCTGAGTTCTGAAGAGAAATTCAAGTGAAAATAATGATAAAGGTAGTGTTCATAGATTGATTCCATGTTCTGAAGCTAGAAAGAGTTTGTCCATATTTATCTAAAAATTCAATTCAATTCCAACTAAAATATCAGTAGCTATTTTGTCCAAATTGACAAGATGATTCCTAAATTCAAATGTCAAGAGGCAAAACTATGAATGTGAAAAATATAAAAAGAAAAGCAAAACCTAAGTATTGTCAGGAATGTGAAGCAATTGGAACCACTAATTGGAGTGTGAGTGGGTGTACCATTCCAGAAGACTGCACTCCAGCCCACTAATTCCCCAGAAAGAAAACACATAATAACAGAACTCATCATTGCTCCAAACTGAAACAGCACAAATGTACACCTGTACTAGTATGAATAAGCATTTATGAACTATTAATATAATAAAAAATTAACTGCTGCATAACAAATGAAGAATCTCACAGATATTTTATTGAATAGTAGATGATAAAGTTGGAATATTGTCTAATTTTGTTCATATGAAACTAAAAAACAAAAAAAGATAATTGGTGGTGGTATAAGTTCTAATTATGAGGAAGTGTGTATGATGTGGAAGGGGGGGTGAAGACTGGCTCTGAGTGCTGGCAATCCTTTTGTAAACTTTTAATTGTTGACATATGATGTATATGTCATATATAATTTTGTGAGTAATTAAGAATCAATACAATTATTTTAACATATATTAAATCAAGAAAATTCTGAATAACTTAGAGCATGGGATCAGGCCAGCTCTATGGAATATTGTGATGCATTATCGATCAATGTTACTTAAAAAGACCATGGGAGTCAGACAGAGCAGTCAGCAATGGGAACAAAGAAACAGATCCCAGAATGAACTTAAATGCCAAGTGGAAATCTTGTGTTGTGGATATGTACACAGATGCTGTAATGTGTAGCAGTAGGTTTCAGTAGGCTGAGTGGGTAAACCAAACTGAAATTCAGCATTATCAAAAGGAAGGAAATCTGTCGAACAAACACTTAAAACTATAGACCCAAAGTAAAATGAACAGTAAAAGCTCCTGTCATACCTCAATAACAGAAAGAACTGATGTGTCCCATAGGACCCTTTTCTCTCTTTAAGATGAGTGGCAGTAGGCAAGAATAATAAAGTTTCTTATTATCTTAAAAAGGGTCAGAAAATTGACCCCATACCTTTTAGAGCAGAAAGGATCTTGATTTTGCTTTGGGAGAAGTTGGATAAAAGAGCTGAAATAGAATGACCAAGGTTCAGCTTCCCTCGGAGCCATTTCCCCTGTGATCACAGATGGCTGTGGGTGGCTTCTGTGAGTATCCTTGTGACTTCTCATCCTGTGGAAAGGTGGGAGTCATCATCCTGCATGCCCTTCAAAAGCCTTGTTGAATTGCTTTGGCTCCAAATATACCAAATGGGAGGTGTAGAGAAATGCATGGATCTGAGTTATCTGGTCCAGAATTCTATGCTCCATATCCAAGCTAGAGAGGCTTTAGAGGCCATCAAGGCTACGGAGAATGTGGTACACTCTAGAGGGAAACTAGTGTGACCACACAGAAGAGGCTGAATATATTCCTGGTCACAAAATGTCCTCTCAAGGGTGAAATACACTTGGAGTAGGTACATGAGAGACATTTTTAACTTTGTCTTGACATTCACTTATCACTGTTAAAAACTACAGTGCTGCTAAGGACTGGGCATATTTTCACCCACCACCCACCCCCAAATTCAGATATAGGACCAATAGGATGCTACTTGGAAGTAAAGGCTTGGGAAGTAGTAAGGTGGATCCCCTCTGGCTTTAATCAGCCTTCTTATAAGAATAGACAGAAGAAAGTAGACTTTTCTGTGAGCGCTTGCCACAAGCAGGGAGAAGTGAAAAGGAGACCTTCACCAGCATCAGATCAGCTGCCACTTTCATCTTGTACATCTCAACCTCCAGAATTGTGGGAAATAAAATCCTATTGTTTAATCCAGGCAGACTCGATCCTTTGTTAGGGCAGCGCACACCGACAAAAATGATGATCAGATCTTGCTCTGGGGAAAAATAAAGGCATAATGAGGTAGCAAAGGGTTCTCCATCTTCTGTATTCCCCAGACCTGTGTTCTACGTTCGCCGCAGCTATTTGAGTGACAGCATTTGTTTACATTAGCTGCCCTAGATTGAGAGCAGAGTGCTCACAGAAATGGATGACACTGCCGCTGTAGAAAGACCATCTTGTTCTGAAGGAGCTGTGTCTTTTTTAATTCTTTCTTTCTACTACTGGTTTTAAATAATGTTTCTGACAAGATCCTGCTTCTCTTTCTGTCAGCTGTCAGGGAACAGGTATTGGGCATTATTTGTGGGGCTGTAAATACATTACATGAAAAAATAATGATTCTTCACGAAGTCGGGAGCAATGCCTCCAGAGACATTTACCTAACATGATTTATGTAGGTCCGGGAATGAAGTTTCAGAAACTTCCAAATGGAAAGCCTGGATCATAAAATAAAGTCTCTGCCAGATCCAACTTTGGTATAGCCCCTGGACACATTTCCCTTTTACTTTTAACATAAAAGTTAGAAAAAACGCTTTTTTATGTTCAACTTAAATTGTTTAGTTAATGGTCTAAGAATAACTCTAGGGAGCACCCCTCAGCATAGCATGTTATTACTCCATTCTTCCGACTGAACTTGATGGATCTATCATGTTCTTTCTGCAGAAGCTGATCCGTGGGATTAATCATCTCCTTTACTAGCTAGAAATTGTAGACATTTAATGGATATATCTACATCCGTCAGTTTAATGAGTCTCATTGTCTAGGGTTTGAAATAAACTAATCACTCTAATGTTAAAATGTAATTGATGTTCCTCCTCATTCCAAGTTTTCTAGGTTTGTCTCTCCTGCATGCCTGGAGAGGCCAATTTAGTTTAAGCTGCTTTCTTCTCTTTCGTTCGTTTAACTGGGGCCTTGGAACTCAAGCACATCTACTGTTTGAGGTACAGACAGGTTAAACAGTCTCAGCCTCTTTGCTATGGCACAGCTTGAGTGAGCCACTTGACTTCTGCTTCCTTGGCATCACAGTAGGAAAGTCATTGTAGTAGGAACTGTTCTGTTAACACCACCTGAGGTATCTCTGGAAGCCTGGCATGTGTTGACAATAATAGGACAGTGGCATGACTGTGGCATGAATCACTGGGCAGAGAACCAAGGACATCAACTGACCTGATGGCAGGAGCTCAAGGCCCAAGTGGCAGCTTGCCACAGGAAGGAGGGTTGCCTGGTTGTCAAAGTTACAATAAACAAGTGGTACACAAATCTGAGTCTTAATCAGTCAGACGGGGTCTCTCTTTTGTTTTCAGCTGTTTGAATTTATGAACTTCCTGGCTGAGAATGTCATCTTCTGCTACATGGGCCTGGCTCTCTTCACCTTCCAGAATCACATTTTCAACGTGCTTTTCATACTTGGAGCCTTTGTATCCTTTGAAGAAAAATTATAGAAAAAAAATGGTTAAACCTTCTTTCTGGTAGAACTTGGAAGTCATCATACAAGTCAATATGACATTTGTACTATCAACATCAAAAGCATTATGCACATGCAAGTTTATTTCCATCAAATAACATCTTCTGGGATTGTGAAGTTAGCTCAGCCAGGGAAGTATTTGCCTTACAAGCACGAGGACCATAATTCAAACCCCCAGAACCTAAAAAAAGCTGGCCACAGTGGTACATGCTTATAATCCCAGTTCTGGAGAGGCAGAGACATGCGAATCTCCAGGACCTTCTGGCCAGTCAGCCTACTCTAATCAGTCAGTTACATGCATGCATATATGCACACATACCCCAGCACATACACACATACATACATACATACATACATACATACATACATACATACATACATACAGAGAGAGAGAGAGAGAGAGAGAGAGAGGGAGGGAGGGAGGGAGGGAGGGAGGGAGGGAGGGAGGGAGGGAGAGAGAGAGAGATCATTTCCTCCCTAGGAGAACAGACAAAATCTAGACCCCACTTTTAATACAGAGGGTACTCCTTCTGCAGGGTTGGAGTAGGAGGCAACCCCCATGAAAGCAAGTATCTGGCCAAAGAGACACTGAGCAACTGCAAATGTCCCAAAGAAAAGCCTGCAGCTATTGTCCATACCACTTGGGAAATGAGATGCTGCCTCCATCGGTCGCTGGCAGATGATCTTAACTTCTGGAGAGCTTGCTATCTCCATGTTCCCACTCTTCACCTGAATTTGGTGTCAGTCTTTCACCACTGGGATTCTGTTGAACTCTCAAATTTCCTCTGAAACCTAGATCTTAGAAAGAAGGAAGCTATCTCACTTCAAATAGCTTCAACCTGCAGAGGACAAGCTAGAACAGACAGACCACCAAAGAAGGAACAGAGATAATAGCAAAGCAGGGAGGCTTATGGCTGAGCTTCAGCAGATGTTCACTTATGAGACTTTGACTTTAGGGAAGTCTCCTGAAGTAGCAGTTGTATTATATATGTTGACAATCAGCTTTTCTCAAAATTAAATCCACTAAATGAAAAGGGATTTCTAACAAGCTTGCTAGAAACAGACACATGAACTGATAGGAAGTGAGATGGAAACCACCATCAGAAATATATTTATTCTTTCCAAAGAGCTGCTAGAGAAGCTAATACCATCGTACCGGGGCGTCACTACCTCACAGCTTCCAGCAACACTGAGAATAGAGTCAGTCACCAGCAACGTAAATGTGATGGGAAAATTTAGTGATTGAAATGGCATTGCAGAACCAACTTTCAGCCAAGCATATGTTCAAAGACAGACAGAGTTTTATGTCATCCTAGGAAGGAATTGACATTGAAGGATGAATTTGGTGAGCAAGTTAGACATAGATGAGTTGTCATGTTTATACTTGTTTTCTGGGTCATATCATAGAGAAGCAGATGGACATGGTATCTGAGCTTGCTCAGTCAGCCCCTCTGCAACAATGTTTTCCTCAATGTGTCCCAACAGCTAGCAATTTTTGTTGCCAGAGCCTGCAACATTTACCCGCTCTCCTTCCTCCTGAACCTGGGCAGGAAACAGAAGATTGCCTGGAACTTCCAGCATATGATGATGTTTTCAGGTATGTGACTCATTGTACTCTCATGCTGCTGTTCTCCCCGCTCTGCAGAGCACAGAAAGTCATGGGGGACCTGAGTTTTCTTAACCCTTGGACCCAGCACCATGCTCATCCCTCAGTGCTGAGCAACAGGGAGTGCTCATTCCCAAGAGAAGGGAAGTTAAAGGGAATTTACCGGTGTGGCCTTGAGTATTTGACCAGAAGTGAGCCTCAGATGAGCACTGGACTTCCCTCCAAGCTATCAGAGCCATTTCCATACTGAGGAATTTAATTACAGTCTGCTCAGTTGCATGTCCCAGAATATAGTATTGAAGGGTACCACCCTTCTCCCCATGCTTTTACCATCCATGCAGGGCTCCAGAAACTTCTCCTGGTTACCACAAAGCTAATCAGATTCATGTAGGCTCAGTTATTAGTTGAAAAAACATGTTAATTAAGCCCCAGCAGGTGCCCAAGTGGATCCAGGCTCTATAATGCATGTGCTCATTGCTAAGATGTGGACAGAGGCTCTTTTCCAGAAGAGAATACAGCAAATGACTGTTCTGACCACTGAACTATTCTGAGGGGTTGTAGTTGCTCTCTGTTTCTTTCCCTGACTGGAAACAGAATTCAAAGACTCTGAATGTATCTTCTACGTGTGTGCACACCTACAGCGCCTTTCAAGGAGTTCATTGGCAGGTCCATGACATTAAAGTGAAAAAATCTGCCAGCAGAACAGTACCAAGACAGTTGCGGCACCTAGGAAAACATGAACAAAGTGAGGGAAACCAATATGGATTGATATGCATTGTTTGCTGCTTATAATTCACCAGTCCTCAGACACTAATATTAAGTTGTTTTGTGCATAGGATCTCTCACAGCTTAAGTAATTAGGCCAAGGACAAAAGCATTTACAATCCAGACTTCACCTCAATGCCAACCACGTGTTTTGAAGTTCACATTTTAAAAATCATTTCATTATTTTATGAGTGTGGGTGTTTTGTCTTGTCTGTATATGTGTCTATACCCCAAAGGTGTGCTTAGTGCCTATGGAGGCCAGAAGAGAGTATCAGATCCCCTGCAACCAGAGTTATAGATGGTGATGAGCAATCATGTGGGTGCTGAGAATTGCACCCACATTCTCTAGAAGAGAAACCAGTGTTCTTAGCCACCAAGCCATCCCTTCAGCCCCAAAATTAACATCCTTTAAAGTGGTCCTGAGAGTAGAAGGTTTGTTCCCTCCTTGATTCTGTGCTAGCCTGGCCCACAAAGCACTTGGTGCAGCTCCCGGGTTTGGAATGAGTTGTCTTATCAAATACAGGCACATGGAGATCCACAGTTAAAGCTTATGCTTCATAGGGTCTCTGACAGGGCTTTCTAACACTTCCAGACATGCTATGCTGAGAGAGTCATAAAGAAGTGAGGTGTCGCCAGGCAGTGGTAGTGAATGCCTTCAATCCCAGCACTTGGGAGGCAGAGCCAGGTGGATCTCTGTGAGTTCGAGGCCAGCCTGGTCTATAGAGCAAGATCCAGGACAGGCACCAAAACTACACAGAGAAACCCTGACTCAAAAAGCAAAACAACAACAAAGAAGAAGGTGAATTGTCAAATTGACAGTGATCTGTGACTGAAGGCAGCATTGAACCTTGACATTGTGCTACTTCTCTTGTGGGAAAGTAAAGGTAACCTTATTTACTTAAAACTTGAAAGCCAGTACTGGGGTGCGAAGTGTTTCCCATCCAAACATCCATAGCTTTCTTATCAGTATCTTATTTAGAAAGCTTGGCATTTGATTTCAGGCATTGTTTTATTAGACAAAGATGTTTTAGTAATAAGCCAAGATTGTAGACACGTGTGCAAACTCTTTGCCCAAATGGCCACCTGGCTTGATGGCTTCTTTGCAATTTGGCAATGTATACATTTGCTTAGCTATAGGACTGGAGCTGCAGAAAAACAAGCAAACAAACCTTAGTAGAGAGGCCACCAATGTGGTATATTCAGACAAGGACTGAGAAAAGTCCATAATTTGATGGTGTCTTCATGATATTCTTTTTTTTTTTGAACCCTTTCTTTGATAAGTTCACATATGCATATAATAAATTTTGGGTCCTTTTTACCTCCCATTGCTCTCTGTCCTCCCCCCCTCCTCTCCACTAAAATTCCTTCTCTTTCTAACAAGTCTCCTTACCCCTTTTGAGTCTTTTTTATTTAGCTTTTAATGACATAAGAGGCTTAATTGTAGTGGCTTGCATGAGCCTAAGCAGAGGGTAATGTACTGGATCCTGGGCAGTTTATCTGTGAATTCACATGCCCCCAACAGTCATCAATGGTCCATAGTCCCTTGGTGGGGGAAGGCAGCTTGGTATACAATCCAATGAACCCACACTTGGTAAAATGGTGATGGACTCAGTCTTATGCAGATCTTGTGCAGGTAACCACAGTAAAGATGAGTTCATGTGTTCAACAACTAGGTCAGGTCCAGAAGACATACAACACTCTTCCCCATCCTCTGGCTCTTACATTCTTCCTGCTTTCTCTTCCATAATGCTCCCGAGCATGAAGGAATTGACTTAGGGCTCCATTAAGACCAAGGACTCCACCGTCAATCTTTCTCAGCCTTCTAAGCAGTTGTGAGTCTGTACAATGGCTGCAGCTTACTGTCCAAAGAAGCTTCTCTGACAAAGAACAAGAGCAGCACTAATGGCTGGATATAAATGTAACTAGTCAGAGGGTAGTTGATGCCATGTCCGTTTAGCAAAACAACAGCAATAGGTTCCCCACTAGAGCCCATGACTGCCACAACCATGGGCTCACTACCAAGTTTATAGCATCAGGTATGAGTTCCTTCCTGTGCACCAAGCTGTAAATTCAATCATAAAGTGGTTGGTTATTTCATACTGGTCATGCCACTGTTGCCCTATCAAGCACATCTTGCCTTTCAGTTTGTTATTGTAGTTCATGGGGTCCACAGCTGGGTAGGATTGTTGCTGGCTTTCTCCCACAGTGTAATACATCCTGACACAGTGAAATATAGTCAGCATAGAGGAGGCTCCTAGATCAACTCCACTTGACTTCTCTGTGTCCTGTAACCCAAGCCGATAGCACCTTCAACAATGGGGTCTTATCATCGAGTTCTGGTGGGAAACCAAGAACTGCAAACCAAACAATATTCAATATCGTTTGGGGGGCTTCTGGGGCCTCCTTGACCAACAACTCATCATAGGGAGCTAGCTCACAGCTGATGCTACGTTTGTCATTTAATAGCCTTCAGCTCTAGGGGAATATTATCTATCCATAGTATGTCTACTTAAACCATGTGAGAGGAAGTGTGTGTGTGTGTGTGTGTGTGTGTGTGTGTGTGTGTGTGTGTTAAATGTTCTCATATTCTAAAAGGTAAACAAGACTCCTTAGCCCTGATAGAGTTGAAATGCTTGGTTTAATCCATGCGGGTGCTGGTTAGCTCCCTACAACAACAAATAGACTAGCAAATCTAATCAAGACACTTACCTATATGTGACCCTGATGTACAGAGAATGTTGTGAGTTGTCAGCATCTGCCTCATTTGCCAAGCACTGGCTGAAAGGAATCTGAGCAATATAGAGATTAAGTTGCTTCTACATGTTTTTAATAATAATTTTCTTACAAGTGAATAATATTCATAGTATTGCTTGGTATAGTAGAAAAATACTGAAGTTCCCATTAAACAGCTGGCCTCTTTTTCAAACATTTTTCCATGTTACATAACTATGTGATGGGGCCCAATGATGCCACAAGTCAGAAGTCACATTTTGTCTTCCCAAAGCCTTTGAAACCCATGGCTGGGGCAAGACAGGCAGAGATTAACAGCCTTTGTTTCTTGGTTGTTATTTTGTTTCATTTTTCCCTTTAATTTTTTGTGACTGGACATAACATAAACTTTATCATCTTAAATGCACAATTATTAGATGCATTCCTAAATTGGGTGATGATCACCGCCCATAGCCATGCTCTTTTCATCTCATAAAATGGAAACTGTATGTATTAAACAAAAGCTCCCCAGCCCCCTCCAGCCCCCTCCAGCCCCCTCCAGCCCCCTCCAGCCCCCTCCAGCCCCCTCCAGCCCCCTCCAGCCCCCTCCAGCCCCCTCCAGCCCCCTAGAAACTACCCTATTACTTTCTGCTTCTGTGATTTTTCACTGCTGTGGTTTCCTCATTTAAATGTAATTGTGCTATTTTGTCTTTTGTGACTGCCTTGGCATGGTGTCCTCAGTGTTTGTCACTGTTGTAAAGTAATACAGAATTTCCTTCCTTTTCAGGTTGAATGATAGTCCCTTATGTATGTGTATAAATAGCATATATTGCTTATCCAATCATCTATCACTCTTGGGTTTCTTTTTTTTTTTTCCTTTTAGATAGTACAAAACAATCCTGCTATGAGCATGGGTATACAAATCTCTTTTAAAAACCCTGCTGTCAATTTTAAATATATATCCAGAAGTAGAATTGCTGAATTATATGGCAATTCTACCTGCTAATTATTTGGGGAACTGCCATACCATCTTCCATAGCAGCTGTAGTGTTTCATAGCGCCACCAATGGCGCTCAAGGGTCCTGATTTCTCTATGCCATCACCAACATGGGTTCACTTGTCTTTTATGGGAGCCATGCTCACTGTATGAGGTAGCAGCACATTGTTTTGATTTACATTTCCTTGCTTACTGTGAAGTGTTGAGCATCTTTTCAGGAACACATTGGCCATCCACCTTTTCACTCATCTCAAATCAAGTCTTGTGTTTTGGTCAACAATTTTCAAATATTCTGTTTCCTAGATATTGGCCTCTTATAAGATAATTTGCCAAAGTTCTCTCCCATTCCATTTGTTTCTGTCATGCTGTGCTTATATCGTCTTTTGATATGCAACATTTTTTTAAACTTTTCATGAAGTCTAGTTCGTCTGTTATTTAATTTTGTCCTCTGTGCCTTTGGTGTTCTACCATAGAAACCATTGCCAAATCTGATGTCACAAGGATTGTGCCCTGTATTTCCCAATGAAGAATGTTATAGTTTTAAGCTTTGCTTAGCTGTGGGCACATTTTGTGTATGTCTAATTTGGGAGTGCACCTTCATTCTCTTACACCTGAGTATCCAGTTGTCCCCTAGCATTTGTTCAAAACTGCACTTCCTTTTTGACTGATCTCGGCAGTTTTGTCAAAAATAATTTAACCATATATGTGAGAGTTATGTTGTTGTTTTATTCTGCCCTGTATGTGTGTCATTCACCTGCACCACACTGTTGAGATGACTGAAAGTGTGTGTGTGTGTGTGTGTGTGTGTGTGTGTGTGTGTGTGTGCATGTGTGTAGGCTATAGGACAACCTGTAGTGTCATTCCTCAAGCAACATCCAACCATTTTTTTTAACCACATCTCTCACTGGCCTAGAACTCACCCACTAAATTAGGCTGACTATCTAATGATCCCCAGGTAGCCACCTGTCTCCTCATCTCCAGCGTTGGAATTGCAAGTGCACACTACCATGCCCAAACTTTCTTTTTAACACAGCTCTGAGGATTAAACTCTACTCTCATGCTGTCCCCATAGCCATTACTGAAGATGTTCAACCCATCAAGTTTGTTAATAAGTTTTACAAACATGGAAGCTTGAGTCCTCTTATTTTGTTTTGTTTTGTTTTTTAAGATTATTTTGATTATGGAGGGTTGGGGAGGTCCCTTGAGATTCATATGAATTTTCTATTTTTGCAAAGAAAATAGTCATTTGGGGATTTGATAAACATCAGATTAGGTAGTATTGCTAATCTTAATATTAAATCTTACAGTTCATGAGCAGGGAAAAGTGTTTTCATTTATTCCTGATTTTGAATTAGTTTACCATTTTATAATTTTAATTTCATCACACTGGTTAATATCTAAGTAATTTTTTCCTTTTTCTGCTATTGTAAATGGAATTACTTTTATAATTTCCCTTTCATTTTTTTTCATTGTTGGTTTATTAAAATACATCTGACATTTGTGCATTAATTTTGCATCTTTCTCTTTTGCTGAATTCATTTGTTATCTGTAATAGCTTTTGTGTATGTGTATGGAATCTATAAGATTTTCTACATATAAAATCTTCTCAAGTCTGTGAACAGAAGTTATTTTACTTCCCTTATGACTTGGATAACTTTATTCCTTTTCCTTCATTATTTGTTCTGGATAGAATTCCAAGTACTGTGTTGAATGGAAGTGGTAAGTGTGGGCAGCCTTTTCTTTCTTCTGAACAAGGGGAGTTTCTGTTACCAGACATGATACTTCATGCCATTCTTTCACATATGGCTTTTTCTCTTTTTTTTTTCTTTATTATATTTGTGTTTTAATTTTACACATCAGCCATGGGTTCCCCTGTCCTCCCTCCCACCTCCACCTTCCCCCCCTCAGCCCCTCCCCTCCATTCCCATCTCCTCCAGGGCCAAGACTCCCCTGGTGATTCATTTAAACCTGGTGGATTCAGTCCAGGCAGGTCCAGTCCCCTCTTTCCAGGCTGACCAAAGTGTCCCTGTGTAAGCCCCAGGTTCCAAACAGCCAGCTCATGCGCTAAGGACAGGTCCGGGTCCCACAGCCTGGATGCCTCCCAAACAGTCCAAGCTATTCAGTTGTCTCGCTTATCCAGAGGGCCTGATCCAATTGGGGGCTCCACAGCTTTTGGTTCATAATTCATAGGTTTCCATTAGTTTGGCTATTTGTCCCTGTGCTTTTCCAATCTTGGTCTCAACAATTCTCACTCATACAGTCCCTCCTCTTTCTCAACAATTGGACTCCTGGAGCTCCACCTGGGGCCTGGCTGAGGATCTCTGCATCCACTTACATCAGTTATTGAATGAGAGTTCCAGCATGACCATTAGGGTGTTTGGCCATCTGATCACCAGACTAGGTCAGATTAGGCTTTCTCTTGACCATTGCCAGCAGTCTACAGAGGATATATCATTGTAGATTTCTGGAGACCTCTCTAGCACTTTGCTTCTTCCTGTTCTCATGTGGTCTTCATTTATCATGGTCTGTTATTCCTTGTTCTCCCTTTCTGTTCTTGATCCAGCTGGGATCTCCTGCTCCCCTAAACTCTCTTTCCCTCGAACCTTGCTCTTCATTACTCCCATTGTGGAGCAAGGGGAACTCTCTTCCACTGCTGGTGGGATTGCAAGCTTGTACAGCCACTTTGGAAATCAATATAGCGCTTCCTTAGAAAATTGGGAATCCATCTCCCCAACGATCCAGCTATACCACTCTTGG
Source organism: Onychomys torridus (assembly GCF_903995425.1). Lineage (NCBI taxonomy): Eukaryota > Metazoa > Chordata > Mammalia > Rodentia > Cricetidae > Onychomys > Onychomys torridus. Next base: position 87,602,948 of record NC_050449.1, read on the forward strand.
GATATACCCAAGGAATGCTCAATCATACCACAAGGGCATTTGCTCAGCTATATTCATATCAGCATTGTTTGTAATAGCCAGAACCTGGAAACAACCTAGATGCCCTTCAACTGAAGAATGGATAAAGAAAATATGGTACATATACACAATGGAGTACTACTCAGCAGAGAAAAATAATGCCATCATGAGGTTTGCAGGCAAATGGATGGATCTAGAAAAATCATCCTGAGTGAGGTAACCCAGACTCAGAAAGACAAACATGGTATGTACTCACTCATAGTAGGATACTAGATATAAAACAAAGATGACTAGATTGCTACACAACTCCAGGGAAGCTACCTAGAAAATGGGACCCTAGGAAACACACATACACACCTCTTAGTAAAATAACTTTAAAAGAAAGCCTATAAACTGGACCAAACGTTTTTCCTATATGAATTGAAGTCATTGTGTGATTTGCCCCCTTCATTCTGTTGATACAGCGTTGAGCCATCTTTCTGCTCTAAGAATGAATCTCACTTGGATGTGATGAAGAATTTTTGTAATGTGGTGTTGAATTTGAGTTAAGGTTTCTTCTTTCAATAGTCAGAAGGGATGTCAGCCCACTAGTTTTCTCGTAGTGTCTTTGCCTGGCATTGGTGAGAGAACAGTGCTGGCCTTAGAGTGAGCTAAGGGGTGTTTTCTCTTCCTTGCTTTCTTTACAGAAGTCTGCAAGATGTTCATTTTTTCTTTAGCACTTAGCAGAATTCACCCACGAAACAACCAGTGCTTGCAATTTTCTTTCTCAGGAGAGACTTATTACTGGTTGAATCTTCTAACAGTTATGGGTCTTTTCAGATTTTCTGCTCACCTTTAGTGAGTGTTGTTTTTCTACTCATTTATCCATTACATTTAATTATCCATAGAACTTCCTTAAAATTCTTACATTCCTACAATGGATGGTAATGTCCTGATTTTCATGTTTTATTTTATCAATTTGAATTTTCTTTCATTTCTTAGTATATCTAGCTCAAGGATTGTCAATTTTTTTTTACCTTTTCCAACAAGCTTATGATTGCATTTATTTTCCCTGTAGTATCTCTATCCTGTTTCATTTATCTCTGCTCCAAACTTTATTATTTCCTTCTATCTGGTAGCTTCAGGCTTTTTTCCTAGTTCTTCAAATCACAAGGTTTGTTTGTTTGTTGGGCTGTTGGCTCAAGATCTTTCTTGTGTTAATGGGCTAATAGCTACATATTTCTGCCTTCATTTCATTGTGTCTTGCCATGTGTTTTTATTCTCATCCATCTCATAATTTTCTACATCTTCCTCTGATACCATCTTTAATTTATGGTTGCATGTATGCCTGTCCAAGTATATGTCATGTGTGCACAAATACCCAAAGAGGCCAGAAAAGACTGTTGGATCCCCTAGTACTGGAATTACAGTAAATTATGAGTCACCTGATGTGGGTGCTGGTCACTAAAATGGGGTCCTCTGGAAGAGCAGCAAGTGCTCTTAACCACTGAGCAGCTCACCAGCCTTTCAACCTCTGAACTTTCTGCTGAGCAATCTGCTGACCATCTAAGCAATGACTCTGGATGTGGTAAGTCATGGAGTCCAGCTTTTAAGAAATGCTTCCTGTGTGTGTGTGTGTGTGTGTGTGTGTGTGTGTGTGTGTGTGTGTGTGGTGTCTTTCAAAAACTAAATATAATGTCTTTTTGGTGTTCATATGTTTGGGTTCACCTTAGTTGAAGTTCATTGGGATTCTCAGATATTTATAGCCATGCCTTTATCAAACACACAGGGGAGGATCCCCGCCCCCATTATTTCTTTGAGTGTGCTCCTTGACCTTTCTCTTTTCTAATAACGTGTCTGCTTGATGACATCCTATCCTTCGGCTCTTGGTACTTTCCTATCTTTTTCCACCTTTTTTCTCGGTCTCAGTAGCATCCCTTACCCACTCAGTGATCTTCTTCTACGTGCTCAAATCTGCCTTGGAATTGCTCTAGTGAATTTCCATTTGAGTAACTGTGCTTCCCAGCTCCAGAAGCTTTCTTGCTTCTCTAGGTTCTCTGCCTGCTTAATATTTATTTTCTGCTCATATATACACTGTGGTGGTTTGAAAGAGGAATGTCCTCCAGAGGTTTGGTATTTCAGTACTTGGTTCCCAACTGGTGGTCTGTTTGGGGAGGTTTAGGTGGTGCAGCCTGCTTTGGGAAGCATGTCACTGGAAGAGGGCTTTGAGATTATACAGCCTCACCCTACTTCCTATTTGATCTCTCTAGTTCACGATGTGAGGCCTCTGCTTCCTGCTCCTATTTCCATGTCTGCTATTTGCTATTTCCACCATGATGGACTCTTATCCTTCTGAAGTATAAACTAAAATAAACTTTCTTCCTCAAGTTGTCTTCATCATGGTGTTTTATCACAGCAACAGTAAAGTAACTAACATACACACCATTCTCTGGACTCTCTCCATAGATTCCTTTGCTTCAGAACCTTTTAAAGGAAGTTGTTTCCATTACTGTGAACATAACCTTCTATCAGGTCTTTTTCTGTTGATTTTTCTTGAAAATAGCTGGCAAAAGTGAGAGTAGACTTCTTTTTTTAAAAGATTTATTTATTTATTATGTATACAGAAGAGGGTGCCAGATCTCATGACAGATGGTTGTGAGCCACCATGTGGTTGCTGGGAATTGAACTCAGGACCTCTGGAAGAGCAGTCAATGCTCTTAACCTCTAAGCCATCTCTCCAGCCCTGAGAGTAGACTTCTTTTTGTTGTAGTTGGAAATTAAACATTTTAATCTGATAATTTTTTTGATAACTTTGGAAAGCACATGTGCCCCCTGCCCTGGGTTCACTTTCTTTTGTTATTGTTGTTTATATTTGCTTTTAAATTTAATTTAAGTTTATTTAATACTTATTTTAGCTTGAGTAGGCTGTCTTTTGTAAAGGGTCAACCCAAGCTATAAGCGGCTCAGGTCCTTCCAAGCTTGCGGCTTTCTGAGCTTGTACAATGACTTTCTAATGTCACTTCAATATGCAGTTATTTTTTAATGTCCTAGTTTTTAATGTATAGCTCCTGAATGGAGAAAAGGAGAAAAACAAAACAGGCAACATAAAAGGACTCTCACCTTTTAAATCTCTAGGAACTCATTTCAACCAAAAGGCCAGGAGCTTGCAATGATGAGCAGAAGGACAGTAGTGATAGCTGCTGGCCTCTCTGTTTGTACCCTTGTGATGAGGACTAGCAATCAGCTGTCAGATCACAAATCTGTGACATTAGCCTACTGGTTCCTTCCAGATGTTCATAAGGAGCTTTAGAATCTCACACATCACTGCCTGCGCTTTGATGGACAACTGTCACTATACTGTCCTATTGGGCTTTCCATTGCTGTGATAGAAACAATGACCAAAAGCAACTTAAGGAACTTGGGGAGGAAAGGAACTTTGGCTTCCATGTCCCAGGCATAGTTCATCACTGAGGGAATCTGATACAAGAACCCAAGGCCTGGAGGCAGAAACTGATGCAGAAACCATGGAGGAATGCTGCTCAATGATTTGCTCTCCAAGGCTTCCTCAGCACTTTCTTGTATATCTCAAGACCACCTACCCTGAAGTAGCACCACACACAGTGGTCTGCCCACCCCCTAACACATACACATCAATTATTAAACAATAAAATGCCCAAAAGACATGTCTACCATTCAATCCGGTAGAGGGATCCTCTCAACTGAGGCTCCCTCTTCCCAGGCGAACCTGACTTCTGTCAGGTTGACAAAACTAACCAGCATATATATCAAGAGAAAAAAAAATGATCAGACTTATTACAATTTATTGTCCAAAGTTTGTACTGGATATCCCAAATCTTCCAATTTTAAAGAAACAAGAGCAGTTACATCAGAGACATATCCCACCATTATAATCATTGTCCAGGTGAAGAGAGATCCCTGTTCTTTCCACTCTGTATCTTCCCAGGATCTCCCTATTGGAACATGTAGATACAGGGAGAACCTGGGCATCCTGCTTACAATCTCACAACAAATTAAAGAAATAGTTGTGAATTGAACCCAGCCTGTTGACTTTGAATTTAGAATCTTGTCTATATGATACTACCTCAGATTTATCCTCAAGATAATGAGGATGTAAGTTAGAACCATGTCTTTGCTAAAGCAAGCCAACCCCAGCATATGTGGCATGTCCCTCCTTGTCTAGTTCACCAAATGCTAAGTATATGGCTGGCTCCTCCAAGGTGCAGGCTGAGACTTCTCCACTGGTGAGTACCACACACAAGGTGACATTTCTCCGAAGAAGATACCACACACTCATCTTTGATTTCCAGCATGGAATCTGACTGCTGTAGCTCACTCAGAACTCAAAGTTTACAGTTTTCTATTTGCCAGGAAACAAGTGTGTGTGTGTGTGTGTGTGTGTGTGTGTGTGTGTGTGTGTGTGTGTGTGTGATGTGTGTGCACATGTTCACATGCATGTGTGCGCTTTGTGGGTAAATGTGCACACGTGCACATGCATGTGGGAGAGAGCAGAAACTAGCCAAGTGGGCTAGGCCAACTCATGGGTGAGCCCCAGAGATCTTCCAGTCTCCACATCTCCAGAGTTAGGATTATAAGCATGCCACCAAGCCTGTCATTTTTTAAAATGGGTTCTTGGAATCAAAGTCAGGTCCTCATGCATGTAAAACAAGCACTTCTCTGACTAAGACATATCCCAAGACCCTAAAAACAAAGAATTCTAAAGCTTGAGCCATAGGAAGAGATTTGCAAAGAGAAGTAAACAACACACCATCTCTGAGTAAACGAAAGTAAGACCTTCTGACCCCAGGAGGAAAATGCAGCCACCTTAAAAGATACTCACTTCAAATGGAGGCTAGTGTTGATGATATCTGGAGTGCTGGGGGCCATCTGGTGAGGTATGACATCAGTAGTGCTCTGACAGAATCTAGTTGCCCATGCTTCACAAATAAATTTAGATGGGACCTTCTTTGCCTAACTCAAAACATTTTATAAGAAGCCCTTTGTGAAGAAAACCAATAATGTTTTTTCTAAAATGTGAACGTAAATTTTTTATTAAAAAATATTTTTTTCTCACAAAATATACCCTGATGATGGTTTCCCCTCCACCTACTCCTCCCAATTCTTCACTACCTCCTCTCCCATCCTGATCCACCCTCTTTCTGTCTCTCCTTCCAAAACAAAGAGGCTTCTAAGGGACAGTAATAAGATAACAGATAAGATAAAAGAAAACGAACACATTGGAATAGGACAAAACAGACAAATAGGAGGGAAATCCCCCCCAAAAAGCACAAGAAACAAAAAATATACATATACACAGAAATTCACCCATTTACACACTTGTGAATCCCATAAAAACTGGAAAAAGCTAGGAGCCATAATATATACACAAAGAACCTGTCAGAGGGAGAGGGAGAGAGAGAGAGAGAGAGAGAGAGAGAGAGAGAGAGAGAGAGAGAGAGAGAGAGAGAGGATAAATAAAAATAAAATTTATTTTTTAAAGCCCTGATATGACATTATTAAACAAGGCACCTCCAAAAGTACCACTGAGTTCATTTTCTTTTTGTTGTTTTTGTAGTAATCTGGGCTGGCATCTGTGCTCTCTTAGAGTCTGCAGGACATCTGCCCAGGTCCTTTTGGCTTTTAAGGTCTCCACTGAGAAGTCAGGTGTAATTCCAATAGCCCTGTCTTTATATGTTACCTGGTCTTTTTCCCTTGTAGCTTTTAATATTCTTTCTTTGTTCTATACATTTAGTGTTTGATTATTATGTGCCAAGGGAAATTTCTTTTCTGGTTCAGTCTGTTAGGTATTGTATGCTTCTTGTACCTTGCTTGATATTTCCTTCTTCAGATTAAGGATATTTTCTTCTATGATTTAGTCAAAAACACTTTCAGTGCCTTTGATTGGGGTTTCTTCTCCTTCCTCTATTTTTACTGCCTTAGATTTGGTCTTCTCATAGTATCCCAGATTTCTTGGACATTTTGGGCCAGGATTTTTTAAAATATTTTCTTTGACAGAGGTATCCTGTAGCCAGATGTTTATTTCTTCTATTGTGTCTTTAGTGCCCTGTGGTTCTCTCTTCCTCCTCTTGTGTTCTGTTGGTAAGGCTTGCCTCTGAGGTTCCTGTTCCAGTTCCGAAATGTTACATTTCCAGATTTCCCTCAGTTTGGGTTATCTTATTGATTCTGTTTCTGCTTTCAGATCTTGAACTGTTTTATCCATTTCCTTTGACTGTTGGTACTGTTATATATTTCTTTAAGGGATTTATTCATTTCCTCTTTATACATCTCTATCATCTTCATACAGGCTGTTTTAAGATCTTTTCCTTATATTTCAGATATGTTAGTGTAACACAAATTTAAAAGGTCTTATTAGTAGAACCAGAGCCAGGTATTGGGGTGAATGCTGAAAAGAATAGAGAAACAGAACTGCAGATGTAACCGACTTGTTAAATTAGAAACACAGAACCAATTGCAGAGTTAAAAACCACGAGGTCAGAGCAAAAGCGGAAAACCTTACCCTTCACTGCTTCTGCTGTTCTTCCTCTCTGCAAGAGACCTACTTCTGTGTGTCCTGTGTATTTATAGACTTTCTGTTCTGTTTTCTCATTGGTTGTAAACCCAGCCACATGACCTCCTCATCACTGCCTGTTTGTACAGACCTCCAGGTCTTCTATGGTTGGTATTGAGATTAAAGGTGTGTGTCTGCCATGCTGGCTGTGTCCTTGAACACACAGAGATCTACCTAGCTCTGCCTCCCAAGTGCTGGGATTAAAGGTGTGTACCACTACCGCCCAGCTTCTGCTCTGGCTTACTCTGACCTCGAGGCAACTTTATTAACATACAAATAAAATCACATTTCAATAAAAATAAAATATCACTATACAGAACAAGCCACCACTAACTTCACCTCAACAACTCCTCATCAGATCCTTTTTCCATGAATCTTCAGACTGAAAGCTTCTGACTCCTCACCCAAATGGACCTCAGCTGAACTGTTCAAAAGTCTAAAAGCTTAAAAGCCCTAGTTCCTGGTCCTCCTACCTTATATACCTTTCTGCTTCCTGCCATCACTTCCTGGGATCTCAAGTGCTGGGATTAAAGGTATGTGTCACTGGCTGTGTGGCCTTGAACTCACAGAGATCTAAATGGATCTCTGCCTCAGGAATGCTAGGATTAAAGGCATGTGCTACCACTGCCTAACTTCTATGTTTAATATAGTGGCTTTTCTGTTCTCTGACCCCCAGATAAGTTTATTAAGTGCACAATATATCAACCACATTTCCCCTTTTTTGTTTAAAATAAAAAAGTTATAAGTAATATATGAAAAAGTATGTATAATAGTATATACAATATATACAGTCAAGAATTATATTAACAATGTCTAGTCCATTAACATTTGACAGATTCAGACAAAAAGCCCACTACGGGGTTGGTGAGGTGAGGTGAGCTGGTGGCTTTCCATATTTCCCTGATCTCTCTAAGGCTTTAATCCAAATTTCTGGCTCTGTGTTTTTATTTAATAAGACCATTTAGAAATTCATCTACATGTTAGAATAGTAAATGCCTGATGTGATAGGGTTGCTGGACTATAGTGGAGACAAACTGTTCTGGCTGTTTATTGATTGTGTTTATGCTGGCATTTGGGATTGGGAAGATTATAATTCTGGGCGATAATATCTGGTCACCAGGTAGGTTGTTGTTGTTGTATTGTTTTGTTTGTTTGTTGTTTTTTTTTTTTTCTTGGTTTCTGTTGCTTTCTCTGGTTCTTGGGAGGATATAGTGCCTGTGTGTTGCCCAATAGAAAATTCTTCTGGGATCCTGATAGATGCGACCATTGGGGATTCCAGGTATGTTCTATGTGTTTCTAGGTATTGAGAGCTAACACCTAGGAATGGGAGAATGGGGGGGGGCACATTCCTGGAGGGAATCAGGGTATTCCACAAAGATCTACATAATCCTCTGAGATGGGGGCACAGAAAGTGAGAGCCACAACAGGTAGTCTGCTAAAGAGCTGGGATGAGACTGGGGGATTGGACTGGGAGCAGAGGAGGAAGAGTGAAAATTTGAAGCTAGCTTTCCTGCTTGGTGGACCTAATTTCTTCCCTAACAAGTTTGGCTGGCAGGTTCCCAGAGAATACCTGCTGGAATTGCAGGCTAGGATAACAGAAAGAGTGGGAAAGTTGGAGGAGAAGATCTGTGTGACCTGCTGGAGATGGGATCAGGGAAGGGGGATGCTGCAGCAGGTAGTCTGCTACAAAGTTGTGGGTGAGCCTGGAACATTTGATTTAGAGAAGGAGAAAGAGGTGATGATCTGCAGGTAGCTGACCTGCTTCCCTGGCTGGCACAATCTGTGGATTCCAAAGAAATGCCTGCTGGTCTTGAGGCCTGGGATAATGGGATGAGTGGCAGGGTGGAAGGTTGGAGGAGAAGGTCATGTGATGTAGGCAGAGTTTTGGTTTTTTGTTTTTTGTTTTCTTGGGGGGGGGGGGTCAGAACTGCCTGCTCCCAAGTAACCACACAGAGACTTATTATTAATTATAAATGCTTAGCTGTTAGCATAGGCTTGTTTTCAGCTGGCTCTTATAACTTCATCCATTTCTATTTATCTAGGTGCTTCTCCAAGGCTCATTACCTCATGTACTTACTTCCCATCCTGCTCACTCTGTGTCTCATAACATCTCCTCTGACTTCGCCCTTCTTCTTCCCAGCATCCTCTGGGTCTTGCAGTCCTGCCTTTACCTCCTGCCTAGCTTCCGGCCAGTCAGCTCTTTTATTAAACTAATCAGAAGGCACATTAGCAAAGATGTATCTTCACAGTGTACAAAAATATTATCCCATAACAATGTGATCGGGTGAAGATGTGGACAGAGAAGGAGGAGAGGCTGCAGCAGGTGGGTCTGCTCTAGAGCCAGGGTGAGAATGAGGGGATTGAATTTGGAGGAGAGGAGGCAAAGTTGAAGATCTGAAGTCAACCTACCTGCTTCCCTGGCCAGAGTCATACAATCATTTTTCTATTTGGTCACCCAGCTATTGCCTCAGCACACATTTGTCAGCCAGTGCAAGCTCTAAGGTGGGTGGGTACTCCGGTAAACGAAGACAAAGGTGCCTTTGTGAGAGAGATTTGGCTTGGCTTAGCCCACTAAGTCCATACACTTCAGACTCAAATGTCAATCACATAGAAACCTTAGCTTTCTGCTTCAGTCGATAGTACCTACCATTTACTAAATCTCCTATTTATCTGCCCTTACAATTTGCACACCTTTTGGCATTTGGCAGGAGGGAAAAGAATGTTTAAAGCAGATGTGAGTTCTTTGTGAACTTAGTGGACTTAAGCTTAACTTTCTTCTTTGTACCATAGTTCAGATCCTGGGGAAAACCCCAACAAAATATCCTGACTTGTGTAGATATACTCATGTAGTCTCTATTTATTTATTCTCATTCAAAAGAGCCATGTGTAGGCTTTAGGCTCCTCAAAACCTATCTCCAAATGTGGATGAACCAAGGGATATGGGGCTGGAGAGATGGGTTAAGAGCTCTGGCTGCTCTTCCAGAGGACCTGGGTTCAATTCCCAGCACCTGTATGGTGACTTACAACTGCCCCTAACTCAAGATTCAAGGGATCTGAATGCTTCTTCTGGCCTCCATGGACACCAGGCAAACACATGGTGTACAGAATATATGCAGGTAAGGCTTGCAGATGGCCTAGCAATGTTTCTGAGCGAAGCACTCATTGTTTGTGGGTGATTCAGAGATGGTTGCCCTCCCCCAGGCCTCCATCCCTTACCTCCAAAACAACAGTACTAACCAAACAACAGAAAGACTTCAGACATCTACAATCCCCATGGAATTTCTTCAATATAGACTAGTAGTGTGCATACACACAGCCTTGAAACAGTAAAGTGGTACATGGATCATGATCACCAGGTGAGGAATCTGGACCCACCATTTGTCTTCTCTGTCTTAAGGAGTTTTTAATTATGTCAGTTCTATTGGTAGTTTAGATGCTGTTAAATAGTCAATCAAAGAGGTTAATCCTGAGACATATTTAAGACTTCCTTTAAATTCAAGGCCAGAAGGCTATGACCACTCTGGTGTATCCTGTGACATCCAGGACAAAGGGCTTAAGCAGAATGCTAACCTCCCTTGAAACCTCTCCTTCTGATCCCAAGCACAGCCCTAGTAATGCCCCCACAAACAGCCCCACCCCGACTCTCAGCTCCCTCGAAACTACAGAGGCTGCTCTCTGTAGTTTAAATTAAAGGAGAAGTGTTTCACACAAATTAGCTTCCCTATTGATGTGGTGCATATTACAAAGATCAGTCTTCTTGTTTTAATTCAAATCCATGTGCTGCAATTTTTATGTAATTTAAAACTAAATAAGAGCCAGGAGCTGATAGAAGGAGGGGAAATGCCAAGCCTAATTGAGCCCTGGCAGCCTTCTTGGAACCACTGATTTGGGAACCGTAGACGCCCGGGTGGAGGAGCTACCATGCAGAGATGCTCTGTTTATCTGGCTGGAGGGGAGGCTAGAGAAGCATATTTGCAGAAGCCAGAGGATGTATAACAAAGAGCATCCTTCCTTGAATTCATCCCCTTTTGCTGCACTTGGAAGAAGACATGGAGGCAAAGATGTAGCCTATCACAAAAACCAAGATGAGCTTTAACTAGGGGAACGTAACCACAATGTTGATTTGTATGGCAATGCATCCCTCAGCTCATCACACAGTCACCAGAGCTACAATGCCAAGTCCATCAAGCTTTGCTGACCATGTTCACTGTCCATTCCATCACCCACTGGCACATGGTAATGTTGAAATAGCTGTTCAAAAGGAGGAAGAGAAGAGGGACATGGAAGAAAAACTTGAAAGGCATTTTTCATCAACATTTATTGTTGTGTAAAGGTGAGCATTCCCACAAATTCCAGTGGAGTGTTGTGTTCTTCAGCTTATGGTCAATGGAGGAACCACTGCAAAGCTGGAGGCCACCTTTCCTGGTGTCATTTTTGTGAAACACCAATCATCCATGATCTGGATTCCATTTGAGACTCTAGCACAAAAGTATTTTATCTAGAAATCAGCCAAGAAGAGAACACAAATGGGAATGAGCATGGATTAGTCAGTCTTATGGCATTGTGTCAAAACGATTATTAACTCACAGTTTCAGAAGGTTCAGTCTCTGGTGACTTGGTGCCATATGCTCAGGAGTGCATTGTAGTGGCAGAAAGCTGTAGCAGAGGCTGCTTGTCACTAGTTGGTTGACAGGGAGCAGACAGTACCCACAGGAGGGACCAAGGATCTGTTCCTATGGACCTTCCCTCACAGACCTACCTTTTCTTTCGAGGTCTTTACTCCTAAAATGTCCACTCTCCCAAAGTAGTATGACCAGCTGGGAACTGAGTGTTCAAACCATGACCTGTAGGAAACATTTTTCTATTCAAGCCATAGCTGAGGGAGAAAATGAAGGCAAAGTGTGAAGAAGGCCACTGGATCAGCAGCGTTAAGAAACAGGAGTCTTTGCATATCTTTTGTGAACTAATGAAACTGTTAAAATGACTAGCCTCTCTAGTCGCCAGTTAGTGTCTAAAAGGGACATTTTCATGTTCTTCTAATCCTGAACACCTCTGCTAGATCTCTGTGACAAAAAATAAATGAATAAATTGCCCTGCAAAATAAGAGAGTTGGATGATTAGCTTTAATTACCAACTCAACATAACCTAAAATCACCTGGGAAAAGAGTCTCAGTGAGGGATAGTTTACTTAGGTCTGCTCTGTAGGCCTATCAATGGGGGCATATCTTAAATTAATTCATGTGGGAAGACCAAGCCCACAGGCAGGGGTTCCTGAACTGTATTAAAAGTAGAGGAATTGGAATGACCACAGGCAAGCAAGCAAGCCAGTGTGTATGTATTCATTTCTTTCTGCTTTTGACTATGGACGTAATGTAATCAGCTGTCTCAGTCTCCTGTAGCTGTGACTTCCCTGTAGACTTTAACATGGGATGATGAGTTTTAAAAAATAAAAAAACTTTTCTCCCCTAACTTTAACTTGGGATTGTGAGTTCTCCCCTACGGTACTTTCTGTCCAAATATTTTATCAGAGCAAGGGAAATGGAACTAGAATAGAAAACAAGGACTTATTTGCTCACAGTTTCAGAGTTTCTGCCAATGGTCACTAGGCATTGTAGCTTCTGGGCCATTGGGAGGTGGGACATTATGGTGGGAACATGAAATGGAGCCTCTTACCTCATGGCAGATAGAAAGCATAAAAAGAAAAGAGAAAAGGTCAAGAACGAAACGCCCTTCAAAGCCATGTCCCTTCCACTGACTAGGCCTTACCTCCCACTGCCTCTCAAGAATGCCATCAGATTACAAATCCACCATGTACTGACCCACTCAGGTCAGAGCCCTTCTGATCCTGTCACTTTTCAATGACTAGACCCACCAGGTGAAGACCAGCCTTCAGTACGTGAATCTTTGTGGCTCACACTTCATAGCTAAACCATACCAATACCCAAAGTGTAGTCCTCAACTGAGAAACTCCTTGAGGGCTCGTTATGAATGCAAAGTTTAATCTACATTCTAACAGTCTCCAGGTAATTCAAGTGTGTGAGAAGAATGTTCCCCCAAGTCATTACAATTCATGGCTTCTGTTCTGAGCCCATCTCTTCATCTCATTCCTCCCATGTCCTTGTGTTGTTTACAGGCTGCAACCAGTGTGGCCTGTGGACCACATGCATTCCAGAATAGCTGTGAATGCATCCCAACACACTGAGATGATAGTGTCATGTTACAATGTCAAAAGATTGGACATTCCTGCTAGCCGCTCCTAGGTGCCTCCACTTGTCATCTGATCAGCATAGCATTGTTTATCTAGTTACTGAAACGTCCAATCCATTCAGGTGAATCTCTTTCTTCTGACCCACCTTTACATCTTAGTAATTCCATTGATTCTTCACACCTTAGCTTAGACTTTTCTTATTAGAAGGCTTTGTAACACCTCGAGTCTGAGTTGATATCCTTCTGATCTGTTTCTATGGCCCCTTAACATCCCATCCTAGAAGACGTTATATTCTACCACAGTTATCAGTCTGTCTACCTGTATCCCCTCTATGCTTAAAGTTTCATAAGGACATGATACTTTATAACTCAGCCCCCAAACACTGCTTCAGGAAACCAAGTAGCCCTCTATGCATATTTAGTAGATAATAGGCAAATGAGTGAACAATGTATAACACTGTCCACCCAACTTAAGTGATACATTTAATACACATTGACATTTAAGAATTCTCCATTCTATCTTGTTTTATTTCTGGGAGCTATTACAAAATTGTCCTGCCAGCTCACACTAGCCTTGCCCATTTCCACAGGTGGGAGATAAGCAACAATAATTTCAAAGCAAGAGATTCACAAATGAAGCCTACTATTATCTAGTCTGAAAGTTGGTAACAGTAACATGTGGATTTGAAAATATTTTTCAAATCTTTGCTTGCTCTATGCTGGGGGAATGTGTTTGCTTTCTTATTAAAAACCCTGAGGTTGTTTGAATCAAAAATGAAGCTAAACTCAAGTTATACTTAGGAAGATGATTTCCTTAAATGTGTGTTCAGGCTTATCTAAAACTCTGAAGTCTGAGCCCCTGTAACAGGGCGTTCCCTTTCCTTGTTCTTGCCTATGCTTCCAGAGATGAAAAACAGCTCAAGAATGCCATCGCCCTCTGAGCATTCCCTATCCAACCTTCCTCTTCACAGCCTTCTCACCTAAACTCCAGGGCTCTCCCTCTCCTGTGCTCTCTCCCCTCCCCACCCTCAGCCTATCTTATGTAATTAATTAGTTCGGTAGTAGGCCACTAACCAACTAATGGGGCACAGAGATGGACCATTTCTCCATTAGGGGATATGAGTGCCGAAGCCCCGTCTTTCTCAGGTGGAAAACACTGTGGCCTGGGGAAGGCATTAGTGAGTGGTGACTACAATCGGCCTTCTGAGGTCTTTAAGTGGCACAGGACTAATCAGCTTACACAGGAAATGAACCACAAAAATGTTTTAACCACTGTGTCAAGCAATCATAGAAAAAGTCATCCTGATAATGGATGAGCATGCACAGCACTGTTGTGGCAGGGCAGATGAGCATCACAGACCCACATGGATCACAGATCCCATTAGCTCCTCATGGTTTTACCCACTGGGAAAGGGTTGTATGATTGTGGTGAATACAGAGTAGCTGAGAAACAGCTGAGGATGGTGGCCGGGCCCATACATTTGTTTCTCCTATTAGGAAGTCAAAACATTATCATTCTTCACTTAGCTCCAAAACACATTTATAGTAAGAATGACTTGCTTTTGCATTTTTAAGCAGCAAATTAGATTTTGCTACTTGGCACACCATAGTATTTCATAAATAGGAACTACTGTTTTGTCAACATACAAAGAATTCAGGCTTTGACGTAGACTCTGCCCTTTGTGATTAAATGGTTCTAACCTACAGCTTCCTAGACTAACAAGTAGGAAGAAAAAATATCCCTAGCCTAAGTGGTTAGTATTGAAAACCAAACTAGCTATATAGCTGCCTTGGGGCTGGAGAGATAGCTCAGCTATTAAGAGCACTTGCTGCTCTTATAGAACGACGTAGGTTGAATTCTCAGCACCTATACTGGGAAGCTCACAACTGATTGTAACTCCAGTTCCAGAGAATCCAGTGCCCTCTTCTGGCCTCTATAGGCACTGCACACATGTGGTGCACATATAGATAACCAGATGCACACACATACACATAAATAAAAATAAGTATTTTTTTTTTAATGATACTTTAAAATTCAACCCTCCTGCCCAGAAACTGACAACTTGGAGACGCACAGAGGGACAGTTTCTTTTGCTCCCCTTTATCATCACAGATGACAAGACAGCTCTTACAGGAGGAGTGCCCCAAGAAACTGCCTGCTGCTCTCAGAACAGCATCCTGCCACAGACTGAGGTCTTCATTCTAAAGAAGGGCTGACTGTTAATCCCTGTGGAGGACACAGTCTGGGGCAGAAGCTAAGTGCAAGCAATGTACATGTCCCAAACTTTGTTCTCTCCCTTCAGGTAAGGACAATTTGATATTTCATGAGCAGGCATATAACCTGGATCACTACATCAACCAAAAATGTTAAAATTTAAAGTACCAGCTTGTATATGAAAAAATATAGTATTCCCCTCCTTCCACAAGTTGATCCATGTAAAACAGAGATCCTTTTTTGTCATTTACAGAGTGTGAGAAAGTGACAGTATCTTGTAGTGACCAGACTCACTTATCTTTTGAGATAGTGCAACCAATGAAAGCATGTGAGACTCCAGCACATTCAGTAATGAAAGGAGATAACCCAGAATGCTGCTGCTCCTGTGTCCCAGGAATACAGTCTTAGAAGGTTATAGGAACATGGACAATTTAGCCACTCAATTCTAGAACTTTCATGGACATTTGGGGGTTTTCAGATGTCCACAGTGAACAAATATTTTATTGATAGTTTTAACCAAATCAACCTTTCCACTGAGGCAAACAAAAAGACTATATAATTCTACTCTGTTTTCTGCTTGAATTTACTTACTAATTGTTTGCTGGTTTGGGGCATGGAGTAGACAAGACCATAGAAAACTATTAACATAAGCAAACCAATTTCAAAAAATTAGTCTCTGTGTGCCAGCACAAATCCCTTGTAATATCTGCCTCGGGTTCTACAGATAGAGTTTGAAAGAAGCCAATAGAATTGATTCAAATAAGTTATATGTGCAAATGAGCAAGAAGCAGTTGCATTTACAAATGCATTGTGCTGAACCCCCATAGGACCATTTAGTCATTCAAAATTGTGCAGCATTAACTCTGATACATCAAGAAAGTTCAAACACTGGTCAGCCTGTGTTTCAGACACTGACCAAACTTCTGTAGAAAGGCAAGATTTCTCACACTACCTCCCAGACACCCAAAGGCTCTGCCAGGAATTTGTTCCAAAGCCCAGAGCTTCAGAGGACTAGTGATTCCTGCTGAAAGAAGGAAGAGTCCTCTGGCAGCTGCTCAGCCTCTGACTCAGTCTTCACTGCCATTTGGAAAATGGGCACCAGGGTCATCACAGTAGCCACCCTCTCTACCCTTTACTGAAGCTATTTTCAATCCCACAGGCAGACACGTGAGCATATGTGTTAAGGTTTGTTGGTTTTGGTTTTGGTTTTTTTTTCTTTTTTCTTTTTTTTTTCTTCTATAAGTCTTACCCTGTATGTAGCCTAGGCTGGCCTGAAACTTCCTTTGTAGTCCAAACTCTCCCCAGACTAATGGTAATCCTCCTGCCTCAGCTTCTAGGGTATCTGGATTCTGTGCATGAACATTACACCTGCTGAATACTTTAAAATGTACTCCTCTTGGGAAGAATAGGCACTGCCCTCCAGTACATTTCTTATAATGGCATTCTTCCTGGTGGGATGCTCATTCTAGCTGCCAGAGGAAATGAAGGTCTTGATTGGAGAATCCAAGTGTGCTAGTTAGTTTTTGTCACCTTGACACAAACCAAAGTCAGCTGGGAAGAGAGGAACCTCAATTGAGGAACCACCTGCATCAGACTGGCCTGTGGGTATGTCTGTGGAGCATTTCCTTGATGAATGATTGATGTGGGAGGCCCCGCCCACTACGGGCAATGCTCCCCTTGGCAGGTGGTATTGGGTTAAACAATAATGAGACCATGCCAATACGCAGCATTCCTGGGTGGTCTCTGCTTCTGTTCTTGCCTCCAGATTCTTACCTTGAGCTCCTCCCTTATCTTCCCTTGGTGATGGACTATATAAAGTTTAAGATGGAAATAAACCCTTTCCTCTCTAAGTTGCTTTTGGTCAGTATTTTACCTCAGCAACAGAAAAGCAGACTAGAAAAATGAACCAAGCCACATTATTTTTGTCTAGGGTAGCAAGATCAATGTGACCTGGCAACTCTTTAGAAATGCAGTTTCAGTTGGGCATAGTGGTTGGCTTTGATCCCAGCACTTGGGAGGCCGAGGCAGGTGGCTCTCTGTGAGTTCAAGGCCAACCTGGTCTGTATAGCGAATTCCAGGGCAGCCAGGTCTACACAGTGAGACCCCATCTCAGGGAAAAAAAAAAAAGAAAAAAGAAAGACAGTTTTGTGTCTACCTCAAACCTAATAAATAAAGCTCTCTGAAAGTCCAAGAAAATCTAGAACCATATTATGCAGTATCTGGGATCATATTCAAGTAGATTTTGTGACAGGTAGCCATCTTTGCTAATGTAGCCTCTAGAGAAATATTGTTATTGTTTACAACAATGTTACAATAATATTCCAATGCAAAACATCATAGATATAAAGTGAGGTTTCTCAACTCTAGGAATCCTTGGCATTTAAGTTTAGTTAGTTACTGTGGTAGCTATTGTGCACATTGTGAATGTTTGCAGAACCCCTGGCCTCCGCCCTGTAGATACAGCAAAAATCTCACTAACTCCCAAACCCCACCCACCACTCAACCCACACCCCTGCTTCCCAGCCCCAGGATACCCATAAATGTTTCTAGACCTTGCCAAACATGCACTGGGGGAAAATTGCCCCAGTTGACAACTTCTGCTCTAAAGGGAAAGTTTGGGGCTCTCTTGAGCACAGCCTGGCCAAGAGTTGAGTGTGGCTCAGAGAATGTTGACTCTTTGGAAACCCACTGTTGGAGCTAGCAGTGAGGATCAGCCCACGGCATACTACCACATCCATCTTTACTATGTAAAAATCAACTTCTAAAGCCAGAGGCAGCTCTGTGTGTTGACTTCAGAGCTGTGGCAGAGCTAATCCCATCCCCAATTACCCTTCCTGCTGCCCAGGGCTTCCAAAAACAAACTTCATTCCAGCTAAAAATATATTGCTGTTGCCTTACTTTCCTTCTCTGCAGCCTTGAGTTTCAGTAATGCAAGTTCATGGGGAGATGAAGGAAAGAAAGTTCTACTTGTCTAACACAAGCTTGCTTTCTAGAAGCACTCAATTTATTTCTGAATGTAGACGATTTTTCCTCTGCAAACAATCTGTTGGCTTCCCTTCCCTGTGATAAAATGATGTTGAATTGAAAATGGAGCCGCGTAGCAAGGTTGCACGATTCGGGGAAAGCTTATTTTGAAACCAGACTGACATTTTTGCTGAAAGTAGTTACCCTGTGCAAGGTCATAAGACTTTAGCAAGTGTAAAAGCTATACATAATTCAATTGTGGGCCCGTCCCAGGCTTTGATTTACCAGGCTAATAATAAGAATTTGTTAGATCTTTGAAATCAACCCCCTCACAGCAGTTTAAGTGAGGGGGTGGGGAGCCTTAGACAGGCTTCTATTCCAAATGGAAAGATAGGTCGCTGAAAGACTCCTATAAAGGACAATTCTTTTCAAGGACAGATAGGATTCTCAGGAACATTTCTGTACCCCAGTCCTTCTGCTGCTCATTTCCTTTTGGATTCCAGTAACACTTTCAAATGCAAAAATGACCTTTTTCCTCCTCTATTCATCCCAGCATTCCTCACAAGGCAAGCTTGAGGAGTGCTTACCCTGTGAGAGGAACCATTCCCGCACCAGGGGGATGTCACAGCAAATGCCACAGACTGGGGCTGCTCTGCCCAAGCTCACATTCTAGTCAAGGAAAACGAATAAATAGACAAATAAATTCCAGATGACAAGGAATACAACACACACACACACACACACACACACACACGGCCTGGGTGAAGGTGGAGATACTGGCATCTGGCATCGGGTGGTCCGGCAGGCCTCACCTGAGATGAGGAGGACTGAGATGAGGGGTAGCATAGGGGGTGGGCGGGCCAGCTGAGGGGACAGTGAGTACAAAGGCCAAGAAGCAAAAACAAACACAGTTTACAATAAGCTTCGCCTTCCTGAACTTTTCAAATCCCAAGTACCCCCTCTTCCTCCCACTCTCTAGTAAGAGGGTTCTAACCATCCTTGAACTATGGACTCTTTCTTCTAAGTATCTGCTGCTCAGCCTCTCCACTGGGGAGGCTAATCGACCTCTCACATGAATGTGGCTATAATCCCAGCCTTGGTTACCCACACACACCCCATCCTCAAGCACAGTTCTTACATAGTTCTCCCTAATTCCTCTGAGTGCTCAGGACATAGTATTCCTGGCTGCCCACTCCACATGCCCTCATCTGACCCACCAACAAAGACTATAAGGATTGGCATGCCAGGACCCATCACACTTCCACCCCAGTGAGCATGCTTACCTGCTGCCTGGATTAAGGTATGGGACCCACTGGCTCCTAGTTTCAGCCTAGAAATTGGGCTCCCGAAATCTCTTGCTCATATAACCCCTCCTCTCTCTCACTAGTTGGACTCCTGGAGCTCCACCAGAGGTTTTGCGGTGGATCTCTGTATCTGCTTCCACCAGTCACTGGATGAGAGTTCTGTCATGACAGGGTGTTTGGCCATCCGATCACCAGAGTAGGTCAGTTCAGGCAATCTCTCGACCATTGCCAGTAGTTAATTGTGGAAGTATCTTTGTGGATTTCTGGGGACCTCTCTAGCACTCTGCTTCTGCCTATTCCCGTAGTGTCTTCATTTATCATGGTATCTCTTTCTTTGTTCTCCCCCTCTGTTCCTGATCCAGCTGAGACCTCCCGCTCCTGACTGGAAAAAGCACAGGGACAAATAGCAAAACTAATGGAAACACATGAACTGTGAACCAATAGCTGAGGAGCCCCCATGGCACTGGAGCAGGCCCTCTGGATAAGTGAGACAGTCGATTGTCTTGAACTATTTAGGAGGCCCCCAGACAATGGGACCAGGACCTGTCCTTGGTGCATGAGCTGGCTTTTTGGAACCTAGGGCCTGTGCTGAGACACTTTGCTCAGCCTTGGTGCAGGGAGGAGGGAACTGGACCTGCCTTGAATGAATCTACCAGGCTGAGCTGAATCCCTAAGGGAGTCCTTGCCTTGGAGCAGGTGGGAATCAGGGGTGGATTGCGGGGGACGTCTGGGGATGGAAGGAGAGAGGACAGGGGAATCTGTGGCTGATTTATAAAATCAAATTAATTATAAAATAAAAATATTTATTAAAAAAAAGAAAAGAAATCAGGCTCCCACATAGCAGCCATGGTTCCTTTTCCAGCCACTGAACAGATGAAATCACTGTCTTGCCTAAGACTTTCTTAAAATTTCTCATCTTAGAATAACAACCAATCACCTTGCCCTTCCAAAGCCCATTGCTACCTGGCTCTGTGACTTCTGCTCCTGCCACAGTCCCCCAATCTGAACCTCTTCATCATACTCCAGCCATACTGCTTTCCAGGTCTCTTCCTTAGAGCTTTGCTCCAGCTTCCCAACCAGACCTGTGCTTCTTTTGGAGTCTTTGCTTAAATGTCACTAACCGCCGGGCAGTGGTGGCACATGTCTTTAACCCTAGCATTCAGGAGGCAGAGCCAGGCAGATCTCTGTGAGTTCGAGGCCAGCCTGGTCTACAGAGCGAGATCCAGGACAAGTACCAAAACTACATGGAGAAACCCTGTCTTGAAAAACAAAAAACAAACAAACAAACAAAAGAGTCACTAACCTGCCAGGCTTCCCTAAGCATCCTAACACTGAACCCCTCATGTACACACAGGCTGTCCTCTTACCTGGTCTGGTTTTCTTCCCAGCACCTTATGTAACTAACCCGGATGCACCTTTAAGTCAAGAGTTAGCTCTCATTTGCTGTTCAACTCTGTATGCTGAAGGAATTGAAGAATTAAGTAATCACACATGGATATTGCCATATCCTATCTAGAAGATTGGAAGTCAGTGCAGTTGTTCACTTCAAGAGCATTGCTGAATTTCACATCCATGATGCTGTGGGAAATCTGGGAACTACTTTAAAAAGATGTAATTCTAACCTTTTGAGAGATTAGAAGTTGGGAGATTTTTCCACATACCACATTAAATATTGATTCAATCCTGATTATGATTTAGTAATACAAGTGGTCTGCTCAGTGTGTTGTATAGGATTTCAAAGAGAAAACAATGTGACTAGAGGATTCCAGGAACCCATGAGAGTGAGGGGTGGGCAGAAACATAGTTCAAATGGGCAAACACTGGAGAAGACCAAAGGAAATGCAGAATTCTGGAAGTGAAGCAAAAGGCTGAGGGGGCTCATGGCATAAAGACAACTGAACACTGCCTTGCTTACAGAGTCTCCCAGTGAGAACAGACAGAGGAAGACAGAGTGGGCTTTTGATTGAGAGGCTTCTGTGAACTATAGTAATCTATGTGCTAAGCTGAATTACCACCCTATATACTAGGATCTGGGGGACCTTTTCTGAGAGACATGGAGGAGAACAGGGGGTTCGTGAGGCACAAAGTGGACTTTCAACTAGTATGAGTTGAGGTGATGGCCTTGGGCCATGATGACCAGCGGCCTGAGCTGTGGCCTGATTCATTGCTCCAGAATCAAAATCTCTGTTAAGTCCCTGATGGGAAGATGTTAAGTTCCACAAGATTTTGATGTGCAGTCCAGTTGAAGGCCGCAAGTTAAGCCTTAAAATGTGCACTTAGAAATGAGTTAACAAGGGCTAGAGAAATGGCTCAACTGTCAAGAGCACTGGCTGCTCTTCCAGAGGACCTGGGTTTGATTCCCAGCACCCACATGGCAGCTCACTGTCAAGAGCACTGGCTGCTCTTCCAGAGGACCTGGGTTCGATTCCCAGCACCACGTGGCAGCTCACTGTCAAGAGCACTGTCTGCTCTTCCAGAGGACCTGGGTTCGATTCCCAGCACCACATGGCAGCTCACTGTCAAGAGCACTGGCTGCTCTTCCAGAAGACCTGGGTTCGATTCCCAGCACCACATGGCAGCCCACTGCTGTCTGTAACTCCACTTCCAGGGGATTTGATGCCCTCTTCTGGCCTCTGTGGCACTAGGCACACACATGGTGCAGACATACATCATGTGGTACATATATATACTTACAGGCAAAATACCCATACACATAAAATAAACAAACCAGTAAATAACTTAAAAATGAAAATGAGATAACAGAGATGAAGCAACCTGCTTAGGCTCATGTAAGACATCAGAGATAGTCCTAAGACCAGATTCCAGAACCCTTGAAACTCAACATAAGGACTTTTGAGGTTAAATAATAAAAAGTCAGCACTGGGCTTTCAGAAAATTATCCAACTATTACATCAAACTATAAAATAGCCATCATTTTCTTTATGTATCTGGATTCATGAAAGATCAGAAGATTTAGCTAGCCATCAATTTAGTTAATAAATATTCACTGAGCATTTATTATGTCCCTGGTCTTGCTCCAATGTTGCTGGTAAACAAAGCCTGACAGTCATAAAGCATTGTATGGAAGCTCTGAGGGGAACTGGACTGTTCTAGAAAAATAAGGAAGCCTGTCCCAGCCTCAGGCCTCAGAGGAGGCCTACTGGACAAAGGAGTATCTTAGCTGAACTGTGAAGAATAGTTAGAACACAGTGGTGTCTCATTAGGGGATATGGGAGAAAGAATTCAGATGAAAACAGATAATCCAGGAGGAGTACACTCCAGTGACTTCGGACCCATACATGCCACATATCTGTTGGCAGTGGTCATGAGTGGGTCATCATGACCCTCATCATTTCCCTTCATCAGTCTATAGTTTCAAAATGCCCCCTTTAATACATCCCGGTTGACCTTTTTAAAATATTTATTTGAGGATTTCACACATGAGTACACTATATTTGCATCATTTCCACCAACTACCCCCTCTAGCATTCATGACATCTTCTTCTATAATAACACATACACAACCTACTGAGTCCAATTAGTGTTGTTCTTATTTGCATGTTCTTATTTTCTGACACACTAGGATTGGGATCTCATCCCTGGGGGCAGGGGAAGCCTTTTTTTATTCCCTCATCAGCCACTGACTGCCTATAGCTCACCATCTAGGGATGGGGCCTTGTGAAATTTTCCTCCATTCATGTTGACATGTCAACTTGGTGAGATCTTTGTAGTCAGCCATATCATTCGGGGTTCATGGAAGCAGCACCCCTCTCATATCCTGAAGACACTAACTCACAGCAGTCATCTGGGTCCCCAGGCTCTTATAATCTTTCTGTTCCTTCCTCTGAGATGTTCCCTGAGACTTGGGTGTATGGGTGGAATTACTGATGTGCCATTTGGGTCTGGGCATCCCATAGTCACTCTACATTTTAACCAGTTGCAAAGCTCTCTAGTAGTCTCTAGCTGATATGTAAAAAGAAGCTTCCTCAAAGAGATGTGAGAGCTGCGCCTATCTATGGGGATAAGGATGAATATTTAGAAGTATTTCGAAAGCTTTAGTACTTTAGTACCAGATTGCTTGTAGTAGCAGGTTCTCCTCTAGGGCCTATGACTTCTCCAGTCAGGTTCTTGGCTAGGTTTATGGTATCAGGCATGAATTCCCTATAAGTCCCTGGACTTTAGGTCAAATCAGATAGCTGTTGTTGTCCTCAAAATGCAAGTGTCACTATTGCACCACTGAGGATATCTTGCTGGTCCCATTGTTGTGATTCTGGAGCTGTATAGCTGGGTAGGACTGTTGATACCTTTTCTCCCTTGGTGCTTGCATGGCACCTTTCAACATTATGAAAGCTAGTCCTCAGGGACGAATCCTCCAGGTCAGTCCCAGGATGGCTTTTCCAAGTCCTGTGGTGTCTTCAGCACTGGGGTGTGACTTCCATGTTCTGGAAAGTAATTGAGAACAATTTTGATAGTCTACATAGTTTGGGGGAGTCTCTTAGACCCCTCTGAACAACAACTTGAAGGTAGGTATTTCTTGCCTGGTATTGAGTTTTTTGTTAGCTAGCCTATGGTTCCTTGGGGGAACATTATCCCACTGTGTGGCATAACTCTATTAAAACCATATTATGTAGGGGCTGGAGAAATGTTTCAGTGGTTATTAGCACTAGCTGCTCTTCCAGAGGACCTAGGTTCAATTCCCAGCACCCACATGGAAGCCCACAACCATCTGTAAATCTAGTTTCAGGATATCTGATGCCCTCTTCTGGCCTTCACAGGCACCAGGCATGCATATGGGCAAAATATCCATATGCATAAAGTCAATATTTTTAAAAACCATATGCATATAAATCTGTCTCTATCTCTCCACCTACGTGTGTGTGTGTGTGTGTGTGTGTGTGTGTGTGTGTGTGTGTAAGTCAACTTATAAAATGATGGATTTCCCTGTGTTCCCTGTGGGTTTTACTGACATCTTTAGTGTTCTTTTCCCTCCCACTCCCTCTCCACACTGTAACATAGTCATGTTTGTAGGACTAAGCGCCTCAGAGAAATTGAACCTTTCTTACTGCTTTTCTACTCTGTGTTTTGGCTAAAGCTAGGCACATAATGGGTGCTCAGGAAATATTTACAGTTTTGCATTACCACTTTGCAACTTAAATAAGAATGTCTGAAGAGATATTTATACTCCTATAGTTTAAATGTGGCTATATATATCTGACCTGGACCAATTTGCAGCACCTTTGCAAATGTGTAATTGATTAAATGCTTCCCTTTTGCTCTTTAAAGATAAACAGGAAACTGAACAATTTCTGCAGCAGGGGTCCTTGCTGGAAATCTTTCTTTGGCTCAATAATGCTCTATTGTTATGAGCAGAACATCAATATAATTAACATAAGAAGCCCTTAGAGGCCAATTTCAAGTGAAACCACATTTAATTGTAGGTATTTCCTTTATTCCCCAAGATGATGATAACTTTCCAATTGGGCATATAAAATGTGTCAAACTCCTCACAAAGTCAATCTTTTTTAAAGCAAAATTATATAGTCTACCAATTCCCAGAAGTACAGAATTACTTTGACTAGCTGACTGAAACAAAAAGAAGAAGAAAGGTGAACCAAGGGGTCTAAGTACTCAGAAAATCAAATCAAATCCAAGTTTTGATGTGTTCTGAATTTCCTATTTCCAAGCAAAACTGTATGTGCTCTTTGAAAGTCGTATTTTGCTACAATGAAAATCCTGAGATCAATATCAATTTTTCTTTTTACATCTCAGTATTTTTCCAGTAGCCTGAATGATTTTTTTTCCCTAAAATCCTCCATGGCCTAAAACCATGGTGTTAAGAAGATAGGGACAGCATGCACAGAACTCCTTATAGGAGGTAATCAATATATTTGCATTAATCAAAGCAATGAACGGCCATCGATTAGACATTTGCCCAGGCTCTAGATGTGTGAGGAGGAACATCTATAGTCACAAGGGACAAGCAGGACAGCACTTCAACTTCCCTTTGCCCACTCAACAGGCTCAGTACCCCCAATAACTTGCTCTCACTGTTGCTGGCTGATCTCACCTATGGCAGGTACCATGTAGACTGAGGATGACCAAGGCAGGGTATAGAAGATCTGTTTCCCAAATATCCCTCAGCTCAGAAGTTCATTCATGCCTATCCATTCAGAGCCATCCTTTCACGGGGCCTTAGCGTTTGGACTTAATAAACATTTCCCAACCTGCCACAAGGTCATTGCTAGACTTTTCTGATTCCCCCACCCCCACCCCCAGAAATCTCCTTTGTGTGTGAATATAGGTTTTAATATAATTTCATGTATTAAAGTTTCATATAGATTGATTGATAGGAAGTCAAACTAGCAGATACGTTCCCCATATATGTGTGAGAGTGTTGAGGGATCTGGAGGGGACTTTGTTTCATTTTATTTTGTTTTTGTTTTGTTTTGTTTTGTTTTGAGATAGTCTTATTGTTGAAATTCGTACTGGCCTTAAAGTTGATGTCCTCTTGCTGTAGCCTCCTGAGTCCCAGGGTTGCACATGTATGCCATCAATCATGCCACTATTTTGAGTACATGTTTAAACCAAGGACTACTTACATATAACTTGCTTAAGAACATAGTTATGCCAGTTTGGCAAAATAACCATACATTATTAAACATGGTTAGGAGGGTTAATGATTGCTTACTATTTTCTCCTTGGTATCTAATATGGGTGAGTTTACAGTGGGCAAGATACAGAATGTTTTTATTTGTAGTCTATTTTCTACTATTTCTTATAAAAACTCAAAAGAACTACAAGTATCTAGGGCAAGAAACAAGCAGCAAATATGAACCAGTGTGTAGTAAGTCATACCTCTACCATCACCTCATATGGGCAGGGCTGCTTAGCTGACAGAGCGCAAAAAACGAAAGGATCACTTTCTCTCTCCAGGCTTGCACCGTGATTAAACAACCTTGACCCATAAATCCTATCCTCCGAGAATAGGAGTCTGTTTCCTTGCATTCCCATTCGCTGATGACACCAATGTTTGTGCATCCTGGAGAGAGCATTATTCAAATTGTCCCAGCATGGGGGCTTTTTGCTGCCCTCCCAGCCTTCTCCACAGCTGTGGCTGAGCCATGAACAACTGGGGAGGGGGGGGGGACACTTGGGGGGGGTG
Source organism: Onychomys torridus (assembly GCF_903995425.1). Lineage (NCBI taxonomy): Eukaryota > Metazoa > Chordata > Mammalia > Rodentia > Cricetidae > Onychomys > Onychomys torridus. The sequence continues at coordinate 87,629,383 of NC_050449.1, forward strand.
CTGGGCTGAGCACCGCCACCCTAGCGTTCAGAACTCCTGATGTAAAGGAACGTTTTTATTAATGTCTGCTTCAAATGTTAGTGTCCCTCACCTCAGGCCATTTCCTTGTCTACATGGAGATTCAGAATAATTTCCTTCCTCCCTTACATTGTCCCTTGGAGGTATTTTATAATCAGAGTGCACGTTCCTCTCTCTCTTTCTGAGGCTTTTTTGTTTCAGGCAGAATGTGTTCAATCTCTCTGGCCTAGTCCTCTGTCTCTCCTGTCACACCGCTTGTCTCATGTATGTTCTCAACATGAACAGAACAAAGAAGCATTATAATCTAAGTTCCGGGGGGGTGGGATGACTATAGTGTTCCTTGTCCTGCCCAATATTCTGAGGTCTGTTGTTGTTTTTTTTTCCAATCATTTGAAATATAAAATAACAATTTGAAATCCCAAGCTGTTATAAAATGCTGTCTGCCCTTTAGCACAACCATGGCCACTTCAGTCTTGATACCAAAGCACCTGTGATGATTTCTATGACACTCTCACAAGATCGGGCCCATTAACAGTACCTCGTAGAAAGATAAACACAAGGAGGGTCACTAGACCCTCAACGAAGATGCCAGCTACTTTCTCCTACACACATGCAGCCACAAGTACTCATGCCTCAACTGTGCATCTCTGGAGTGCCAGAGAACACAGGAGGTAGAATGCTGGCTAAGGGGGGAACTCCATAAACCCCCTTCTCAGTGATGGAGCTGTTGAGGGGTCACCCCGGTTTCTGGAAGCAATCCCAGTTAAATCCATTGGTTCACCAAGCTGGTCTTGGATGGGATTATTTCTCTGGTCTGTTGCTGACATCCTATCTAGGGTAAAAAATGGAATTTGTTTACCTCTACCCTGGGGAAGTAACAGAGAAGACCCCTAGCACTGCAGAAAACATAGAAACTGGACCAATGAGATGATATGTGTCTGACTTAAACCTTCTTATAGAAGTAGTTGAGTAGCTCTTGGACTTCTGCTTAGTGCTCAGCAAGTCTCAGGTCACCTGAGCCTCCTGCTTTGCCTCCTTTGCCACTCACACTTTATTTACTCCCCATCTAACTCTGCATTTCTGTTTTTATTACTATCATCACACTTTGAAGTTCTGGCCTTTCATTTTGTAATACCTCCTGTGCTTCATACAGCTTCATAAATAAACAACATACAATTAGCATATTTTTACTGGAGAACAAAAAGTAAAACAAAGAAAAAGAGGTTCTAGTAGATAAGTTCCAATCACAGAGTTTGAGAAAGTATGCAATCAGTCTAGAATGTTTTAAGCATTGGTTAATTAGTTATTAACTTTCAATAGTCCTGGTTTTCCTTGTCACCTGACACATTTAATTTAGAAAAGAAAGTGTTCCCATGAAGGTGTTCTTTTGTAGATAAATACAATATAAATCTATAGTTTTATGGGAAAGCAAGAAAACCAGAAAGCTATGATTTTGAAAGCAAAAAGTAAGTCAGAAAGAATCGCTGTACCTAATGAACAGGGCCACTGTGTACTTACAGCAATCAGGACAGTGTGCTACAAGAATGGATACAAATAAATGGAATAAATGGAGATTCAGAAACAGACTCACAAAATATAAACAGCTGAGTTTGGACAGATATTAAAAAATAAGAAAAACAATCAATGGGAAAAGTAGATGTCACCAGTGCAAAAGATAACCACAAGCCTCTCCCTTGATATGAAAACTGCTCCAGGATGATTGTTGACTTACTTATAAAATTTAAGGAAGAAAATCTTTGGGGACTAGGTTTATACAAGGAGTCCTTAGAATTGACTCTTAAAGTACAATTTATTTGAAAATTGACAAGTTTTATTTCATCAAACTTAAAAAAGATGGTTCTACAAAAAATCAAAGATGAGAAAAAGAAGCTGCAGAATAGAAGGAAATATTTTCAAAATATTGCCTTCAACAAAGGCCCGTTATGGACCGTGTATAAAGAACTCATCACATAGCAATTAGAAATTCCAGCAATGCAATTAAAAAGTAGAAAAAATACAAGAGCTATTTCATGTAGCAAAGTATACAGATAACAAATTAACAAATTAAAAATATTCAATGCTTTTAGCCATTCAGAGAAGAAAATTCAAGCCATAATAAATTATCATTCCCTACCTATCACTACAGTTTAAATTAAAGAAGGAACACTACCAAATATATCAAGGATGATGAAAATTTAGATGATTCTTACGTTGCTGGTTAGAATGCAAAAGTGGTAATTTCTTTACAAATGAAGCATGCAGATTCTGCAACACTCTGATCATAATCTGGAGCATTGCCTCAGAGAAAGCACAAGGTGTCACACACAAACCTGTATGCCAACTGGAGCAGTCTTCATTTAATCTCTAGACACTAGGAAAAGTGTACATGTTCTTCAACAAGCAGGGGACTAAACAAACCACCCATGGAACAGCCATACCATGGACTAAGGTTCAAGGATGGATCCAGTCAACAGCCTGAATACCTGGAGAATTGTACTGGATGGACACAGTGACAAAGTGATTTATAGACGTAATGTAGATGTAAAAGCAACAGTAAAGTGATAAAGTTACAAAAATGGAGCACAGACTGACTGGTAATTATGAGTTAAGGGCTGTGTGTGTGTGTGTGTGTGTGAGAGAGAGAGAGAGAGAGAGAGAGAGAGAGAGAGAGAGGGAGAGGGAGAGGGAGAGAGAGAGATGTACACACAGGGTGAGATTATAAAAGAGCAGCAAGTGAGACTCTTAAGTTGATTGGAAGATCTGTTCTATGTCTTATCTGTATAGATAGACATCAATATTCTGGCTAAGATACATGCTGTCTCTTTGCAAGATGTTATCACTGGCAGAGACTAAGGGAAAATATTTCTGTATACTGTTTCTCTGTATGAATCTACAATCATCTCTTGCTGTGGGATGGTCTGTATGTTAAATGCTTTGCTCTGATTGTTTAATAAATAAAACACTGATTGGCCAGTAGCCAGGCAGGAAGTATAGGTGGGGCAAGGAGAGGAGAATTCTGGGAAGTGGAAGGCTAAGGCAGAGAGACACTGCCAGCCACCACCATGACAAGTGAGATATAAGGTATTGGCAAGCCACAAGCCACGTGGTAAAGTACAGATTAATAGAAATGGGTTAATTTAAGATAGAAGAGGTAGATAACAGGAAGCCTGCCACAGCCATACAGTTTATAAGCAATATAAGTCTCTGTGTGTTTACTTGGTTGGGTCTGAGCAGTTGCGCTACTGGCAAGTGAGAGAGATTTGTCCTGACCCTGGGCCAGGCAGGACCAGAAAAACTCCAGCTACAATTTCTGAATAAAAATTTTAGTTAATAAAGAAATTATATTAGCAAGTTGTAAAGATAAATATAGTGAAAAGAGAATGAGTTAGTCTTGATATTAATTTCCTCCTCTCGGCTTCTCTATTAGGTTTGCGAGGTGCCATCGCCTTTGCCCTGGCCATCCGTAACACAGAATCTCAGCCCAAACAGATGATGTTCACCACCACACTGCTCCTTGTATTCTTCACTGTCTGGGTGTTTGGAGGAGGAACCACTCCCATGCTGACATGGCTTCAGATCCGGTAAGTGACCCTACTAAAATGAGCAAATCATTGAGAGGTGTGACTGGCTTGTTCCATTTATAGTAAAGCTGACTTGGTTGGGTGTGCAATGGTAGATCTGTATCTCAACTGTCCCCAGAGTCCTGGTAACCTTCACTAACAGGTGAAGTGATATGACCTACCATATATTGAGCTGATTTTTTTCAACAGTCTTGGAATGATGTCTATTTTCAAGCTGTCCTACAAATAGATTTATTCACCAGTGACTTCTTCCATTCAATGATAGTAGAGTTTAGTGCAATACACTATGAGACTTATAAAAATAAGTAAAACACAATCTTGTCCTCTGGATGCCTACAATCTAGTAAGATTATTAAAGAAAAGGCAGTGAGACTAACAAGAATGCAGATTCCCTTTGTTTTTAACTCCTCCTGGATCTAGCACTCAGGATAGGAGAAAATGCTTAACACATATTGGGTGAGAAAGCCATATGTTTTTCAAAGGGGATGCTGTACACTTTCTCACAGAAAAGAGAGCTATAACTTTCTCATGGAAAAGAAAGCCAAGGTCCCAGTTAGAAACCCTTTAATAAGCAGTGCCTGCAGCTAGCTGCTACAAATCTGGATTGTAGGGGTAGCAAACAATTAGATAAAAGTGGATAGCTGATGCCAGTTTGGAAAATGGCTAAATCTGTCATAGAGTGTTCTTATCTTTATTTAAATGTCTCTGTGACCCAGGTCCTCATTTTCAATTCCCAGAAGGAAAGGGATTAAGTAAACATTGTATTTCTCACATCCATACATCATAATGATCCTTCCCAGTTCCTAACTATTCTCTAGGACAAGATAGGAAAAGATCCTTCTCAAAGAGTTTCTGAGAAGACTCATATTAACAGGGACTGTGAGTTCATCACCATTGTATGGCACATTGATTATAATAAAAATGAATAAATAATTCATGAAAACTTAAATTAATATAACTATAAATACAAATACTTTTGTTATGCATTTGCCAAGGAAAAAAACAGAAGCAAGCCTCACACATTTAGTATAAGAAGGCTGGTGTGTAAACCAGGCCAAGTGGCTGTGAATTAAACTGAATTTCAGGAAAAAAGACCCCATGGACTACTGTGAATATTACTAAACACACAAAAGTGCCTTGACTAAAGGTGAACAGTGAGCATTTTGAAATGCTTGTTGAATTATTTTCTAGCCATATAAATGTGGCCTGCAATTTCTTTCACAGTGGTGGTTACCTGAAGGCGCCTAAGGATGAGTACCCACATTGCATTAAACTCTCTAGTGTTGGGTCCCCCGCAAAGCGTTAGTGAGACAGTAGCATGTTCAGATTTCGGAAAATAAAATTCAGGAGGTTGGATCCCTGCATGGAAAAATGAGGGCATAGAAGGCAGAGCTTAGAGAAAGTGAATTCCACTGAAGTATCAAATACACGGTCAAGATATTCTACCAAGGACACAAGGAAGAGATGTCAGAGTTTCCTTAAAATAACTAGGTATAATCTGTTTTCTGTGATTTCTTCCCTTACTCTCAAGTTGTCCCCAAATTGGTAACATACTTTGTGTAGCCAGCTCTTCTGTGGAGCTTTGCAGTGGCATCAGCTGACTTCCCACGGGTGTCATAACTTACACAGTCTCTGATGCCCATTTTTCACTGGGAAGAAAGAGGTGTGATAGTGGACCCTTGGACTGGCTAGAGCAGTTATCCAGATGACAAGACAAGGTTGATAAAGCAGATAATGTCAAACACAGTATCCGAGATGAGGTGCTTGAAGGTCAACCTAAGTCAATGTCATTCTCACTGCCAAGATCACAGCATGGGGTCACCTCATGGAGCTGCCCCAGTTGGGGAAGATTCTGAAAGAAAAGGAAAGGCTCAGGTGATTTCTTCTTGGTTAGAGTGCAGCTTTTCCCTTCTGTGGTCTCTGCCTCCGCGGCAAGCTCTTAAGCCTGAACCTAGCCACAGGTGCAAAGTTCTTGACTTAAAGGAACTTAATTTCTTTTAAAAATGACAGTAAAATATATTTAATGAAGCAATTTAAAAATAAATCAACTGTTAGCTTCTTTTTAAATTTTAAGGGAAAAGGACTCCTCCCATGTTATTTTGGAGGCTTAGATGAAAACAGAAAGTAAGAAGTTCACATGTGCTTACAAATGAACAGCAAAGGACCAGCTCTGTGGAAACGGTACTACACAACTAGCTGGTATGGAAATGCCTTTCTTGATGTAGGGTTGGGTACCTTGTGAAGCTAACAGACTCTCAGCAAATGGTACATGAGAATGAGCCCAGACCACAGGGTGAACCTTTGCCCCATTCCCCAGATACAGATGCAGAACCTGCATACTCATGAACTTACTGCCAAATCACAGCTGGAATCATAGCCTCACCTACACATGTAGCACAGAACTTGCCTCCCAGACAACACTGCAAAGCACCTGGGCAGAATGATGGTGACATCTAATTGTAGTCATCCTCAACTGAGTAATTAATCATTTTGTGTTGGATATTAGATTGTAAAATCCAAGCAAAAACCCCCTCTGTCTTAGTCTCTAAACTCTGAAATAGAGGTGATGATGTTAGCTATTTCTGAGCATGGGTAAAATCTGGCAATGTGGCATTATTGTGGGTTTGCGGCTTGAACAGAAAGCCCATGCCCCCAGATAATGCATTCTGTTCCCGCCTGCATAAGGGAGCTCATTCTGAATGCCTGCAGTCTACCTTGATTAACAGACCCTCTGGAAGAGAAGAGGTATACATTCATAACAAGACAGGCCTGAAAAAAAAAAAAAAAAACAGGCTTAGGGAGGACTGAGAGCAGGCTCACTTTTGTAACAGATTCTCCATGCAGCCTTTCTCTGTGACCTGTAACAGTTAAAGCTGAACAAAGCCAGCCCTGCCCCAAAGTTCCCAAAGGAGGAAACCTGTCTTTCTCAGCTACAAGCTAGAATTAAAAGAATTACAGGAATTTATTATCCTTCCCTATTCAAGCCAAGCCATCCCTCACTCTCTTTCCCAAATCAAGGAAACAAAATTGTATACACTAGACTGTGTCCATTACAGGGAAATAACTTTTAGACAGTTTGACTCCTCCGGGTATTGGTATTTTAGTTGTATATTTAAAATTGATTCTTGGGTCTTGGCCCAAAGCCATGCAAAAATATGTTCTTATCACTTTTGCCCACTGGCTATAAAGTTCTACGATAACAGTTGTCATTGGAATGTATACAGAGATAATGAGAGTTCTGTCACACACACACACACACACACACACACACACACACACACACACACACTACATAGTAACAGGTTAAGTACAAGTGCTTACACACAAAATTTCCTGTATTACTGAGGTGAGGAAACGCCAATTTAATACAGTGGAGGGATGCTTATAATAAGTTCACTTACAGTTTATCTGTTTGGTTTCCTTCCTGACACCAAAGTTCCCAAGCATGCTTAACAATTTTCTTCACAGAGAGATTAATGCAGTTAATAGCATGTGTGTGTGAGAGACAAACACATACATACACAGTTTGAAAGTGAGTCATTCTCTGCCTCTGTCTCTTAGAAGTGTGGGCTATGAGGTCCAAATTCAGCCTCTTGGTTCCTCAGTTTTCTTATCTATAAAGTAAGGGTGATAACAATAATAATACTGCTTTAGAACTCAGGAGCATTAGGCATTAAGTGTATAAGAATTTAAAGCATGCAACAAATGCCCAACAAATACTCCTGTAAACTCAAAGGGTATCTATGTGCCTTTTCTTAGCCACATACCGACTGCTTATTGTGATAAACACGAATACAGTGTTGTTAATTAGATGTATTTGTGAAAGCTTGCTTTCATGGAAAATGGAAAGAAATAGTCTATGGAGAATTTAGTTCATTTTGTACTGTAACTAGATTCATCAATTTTAGAGACAACGCCTACTTATGCATTCGAAATGATAGACTTCATTAAAACCTCACCAAACCTGTTCCTGCCGTCCAACAGCTCGAAGGGAGGCTTTCCAGAACATGCTATTTCCATCTTCACATAGTAATCCTTGCTTATGCGCTTTTCAAATATCTGATTTGTGTCATTTCATCAATTTATATCTTATGTTTATGTCTTGTATTGATTTTAAGCCAGCTCACACATTTTATATCAAGTTATCTCAATCAACAGACCTGAGAAATATGTTGTCTCGTGAAGCATGGGCAACCGGTTCATGTACTGAAATAGAATTATGGTTTCTGTTTCTCACCCACTGCTCCCTTTTGGAAATTATTTTCTGCTTTCTATAGATTCTTCTATAATGATTTCTAAATTTATGTATTTATTGCTAGCATCAATCTAATTTGACATATTAATTATAGATGTTGGATAACTATAGCAATCTGCTGCTGGCCTAAAGGAATGGCGTGTTTATAACTAGTGATATGAGTTAGCTGCTCCTGTGTTCCCAGCACCAACTGAGTGTTTTACTGTGCTGTGCTTATAGATACCAGATCTCTCCAGTTCCAGAGATACATTCTTTACTGCCATAGCCTCCAGCCACCCTCCACTAGCCCTGTTCCTATGTGTTTTCTCTGAACATCAGCATCAGTGAGCATCACCCAAGCATTTGTGTTGAGTTTACCAAACAACCGCATTCCACTCTGTGGAAGGCAATATGTTTGACTGTTGGAAAGCACTGTCCAAAACGGTTCCCTTTTTTTAAAGTAACAGACATATATTTACGTGAAATATGAAGTCTGACAAAAGTGGCTTAACTGCTATTTGAGGAACTTGTTATTCAAGGGTGAGGAAAAGCTCCCAGTCCAGCTAAAATAGAGCCTTCATGCTTACCCCCATGTCACCCAGTAAATGAAGCCCAAAGTACTTGACCCAATACAAGTAGCAATTATATGAAGCTCTAAAAGCAAATGGTAGGAACCAGCCTAGAAGCCCATTAGCAGATGAACAGAGAAAGAAAACGTGTTGTACACAACATGGTGAAATTTGATTCTGTTGTAAGAAAGAATGAAATCGTAGCATTTGCAGGAAAAACGGATGGAACTGGGGTCATTATGTCAAGCAAAATAAGCCAGAATTAGAACAAATTTTCATGAGCAAATTCTAGATGTGTGTGTGTGTGTGTGTGTGTGTGTGTGTGTGATGAATGAAGAAGAAGGGTTGTGAGAGGGAAGGGAGAGGAAGAGAAACAATGTGGTAGTGAAATATTTGAATGAGAGCAGGTGGAAACAGGAGGGAGACCTGGAGCAGGAGGCCAGGAAGGACAAGGGAGGGTGCTGGGGAAGAGGGGTGAATAAAAGCAAATATTTTATAAGTATATGCAATAACATAGTGGAACATGTTACTTTGTATCCTAACTTAAAAAATTAATAGCAAAAAGGGGAAGAAAAGGAAAAGCAAATGGTAACAGACCAGGGAATAAACCAGCTCTGGGGTCAGAGGTGAGGTTCCACTCTCCCTCTTCTGAGACTTGAGTCTCTTGACTTGGGCCCAAAAGCAGTTCAATGAATGAATTTCTGCAGCAAGAAAAGGAAAAAGAACTATGAAAGGAAGTCTTTGCTTCTGGTTTAAGGAAAAGAAAAGTAAGCCGGGAGGTGGTGGCACACGCCTTTAATCCCAGCACCTGGGCAGAGCCAGGCGGATCTCTGTGAGTTCGAGGCCAGCCTGGGCTACCAAGTGAGTTCCAGGAAAGGCGCAAAGCTACACAGAGAAACCCTGTCTCAAAAACAAAAAAAGAAAAGAAGAAGAAGAAGAAGAAGAAGAAGAAGAAGAAGAAGAAGAAGAAGAAGAAGAAGAAGAAGAAGAAGAAGAAGAAGAAAGAAAGAAAGAAAGAAAAGGGAAAAGAAAAAAGAAAAGAAAAGGGGAAGGAATGAGAGGGGAGGGGAGGGGAGGGGAGGGGAGGGGAGGGGAGGGGAGGGGAGGGGAGGGGAGGGGAGGGGAGGGGAGGGGAGGGGAGGGGAGGGGAGGGGAGGGGAGGGGAGGGGAGGGGAGGGGAGGGAAGAAAAATAGTGAAGCTGTAGGTCAATGAGTAGGGAAGGAAGGGAAGGAGGAGGCGGGGAGGAGGTGGGCTGAAGAGGAAGCGGGGAAGGCAGGCAGGCACGCCCCGGAAGAGTCCTGGGATGTGAGGTTCTTCTTTTTTTTTCCCTCCCCCATCTTAGACAAGCATGAGGCAGCAGGTGACCATGGCACTAACAAATGAAAAAATACCCCAAATGCCCCTAAAAGGAACCGTGGCACCATGACCAGAAGGGAGCATTACCCCATTGCGACTTTCCGCTCCTGCTCCTCTCACCAGTGATGCCTGGGAATGGGTGCGACTTTATGCACACGCACAGCAATGCAGGAAAACTGGAGCTCTGATTCTTTGTGAGCCAGCAAAAGGCTTTGAGAGAAGCTCTAGCATGTGAAGACAATTGTGGCTCTGGGAAGTTGTCGTTAATGCCGGGCTCGCTCTCTAGCTGTGTGTGGTTAGCTAACCCTAGATAACACACCACAGCATGAGAAACAAACCGCACAGCAGAGCCCGAGTCGGAAGGACACTGGGCAGCACATGTGCGAGGCAGAGCTGAAGAGAGCCGACAAAACTTTGCAACTGAACTGATACTGGAGCCACAGGCCACACAAGGCAGGAAAGAACTGGTGCCCTGGTTCCTGCCGAATGCCCGAAAAAAAAAAAAAAAAATATTTCAGAGGAAAATCTGATCGAATCATTTCACATAATATTCAAGTTTTCTAAGATATACCCATAATCATCAGTATATGAAGAATTAGAAAAAATTATACATCGAAAATAAAAACAGGATAGAGGCCAACCTCAACATGCTATGGCATTGGAACTTAAAGACTAATACTTTAATGAAGCTATTATGACTATGCCTCAAGAAGTAAAATCAAATACTACACACATACACACACATATACATATACACATTCACACACACACATACACACACATGCACACACATAAGCATGTACATATATGTATACACATACACGGAAGTAATAGCAAACACAATAGAAACAAACTTTAACATATCAAGAGAAAAATAAAGATGTGAAGTAGAAATAAATGAGTTTTTTGGAACCTAAAACGCGTGCCTAAATTGAACTATCCACTGATTGGCTTAATGGCAAAATAAAAGATGGCAGGTGAAGGGCTCGGTGAACTTGAAGATTGTTAAGATCTTGCCCTCCTCACAGAAATGAGGGTGTTTCCACCAGCAGACCCATTCTGGAGAGATACATGAAAACAATCCCTTCAGCGGGCAGAGAAACGTAGGAGGGCAGAAATAAGGAAGGGTGTAGAAACAGCAGGCATTAGGATAGTATAATAAGTAGACTTTTCCTTCTCTTGGGATCTACAAACCCTGTGTACTGCTGAAAGAAAAAAAAATTGACATTATCATGAATTTTCTTTTTTTTTTTTTTTTTTTTTGTTTGTTTGTTTTGTTTTGTTTTGTTTTTTGAGACAAGGTTTCTCTGTGTAGCTTTGTGCCTTTTCTGGAACTCACTTGGTAGCCCAGGCTGGCCTCGAACTCACAGAGATCCTCCTGGCTCTGCCTCCCAAGTGCTGGGATTAAAGGCGTGCGCCGCCGCCGCCGCCGCCGGGCCTATCATGAATTTTCAAATGAGAAGGTGGTATAAGGGTCTGCAAAATAGTAAGTTTCCTAAGATCTACTTGGAGTGGTCAAAATTTCATTCAAAATAAGTTGTAAAGAATTACATGTTTATATTCTAATTTCTATATCGGTTACAAAAATATGTAAGGCATCAGAGTATATTTTAAAATTGAACTAGTACTACAATGGAATATAAAATAAATTCAACAGCACGCCCCCCCCCCCCCGCCGCCGCCTCCCCGGGAAAGCAGTAGAACAGAGGAAAAACAGCACAAAGCCAAGTGATAAGATTGTGTGTCTACACCCACATTAATTATTGCATCAATTAAGTGAAGTAAATTGCCACAATGAATAAAAACTAACAGTCGACTATGTGCCCATAAAAGGCATACTTGACTAATGGTGTAGGCATGATATAAGTTGGTCAAACATAAGAGAATTAGAAAAGCTTTGCCGTGCAGACACCCAATGAGGTCTTGCGCATAATAATGTTCTAAGGAAGAAAATATCTCTGGTTAAAAAGAGGGGGGGGGCTATTATGTGATGCTGAAAGTATTGGTTTACCCAGACAATACAGCTGTATAAAATGAGCACACAGCTAACAACATTGCTTTCCAAGGCACACCAAGTCTGACAGATCCCCAAAGAGAGATGGAGAAATCCGCACTTAGAACTGAGGACTTCATAGCTCTCTCTCAGTGAATGACAAAACAAGCTGGCAAACAAACAAACAAACAAACAAACAAACCAGACTGGAGTTCAAGAGACAGCAATAATTGTAAAGAAGTGGGTTTACCGAGACTAAGCATGCTGATTAAATCATCTTTTCACATAGGTCTTTAATCATCTTTCCAGTGTCTCTACGACATGTAGTATGTCACACACACACACACACACACACACACACACACACACACACACACACCTACTTCTTCCCATCATTAATAAATTTCCCCTTTAACTTTCTCATCTTCCTGTGTATGTACATATGCACTAGCTTTATCTCTATGTAAACAATCTTTTTGTAGGGCTGGGATGGAGCCCAGGGTTTTGCATATTTTAGGCAAGCACTCTGCCACTTAGCTATAGCCCCATCCTCTATATGCTTTGTATTTATTCTTCTATTTTTCACTGTTCCGTTTGAATATTGGGACAGACAACATATTCTTCTTATCTAACGCTAAAGCATGTATCTTAAATGATAAAGACATTCTATTAAGTATCCAAAATACATACCTACATCGCAACAGCATTATTATCAGTTCATGTTCAAATGTTCCTTGTTATTGCAAAAACTGCTTTCATAAATGTTTTTAAATTCAGGATTGAATCAAGGTATTTTAGTATATTTTGGCCTTACTCTTTTTTTTCCCCCCCACAATATTGATTTTTATAGAAGAAACCAGGTCAGTTGTTTGATATGCATATCCACATTCTGGACTTGTTTCCTCATAGTGTCAATTAATATATTCTTTCCTGTATTGTATTTCTAGAAAATAGAAATTAGGTCAAGCCTTAAAATTCAGGTGGAGTACTTTTTTTTTTCCTTGCAAGAATGCCCATTGGTGATGTTGTATGCTTAGTAATGTGCATTGCTTTCTTTGTCTGTGCATTTGGGGGCCTTGCCCTGCCTGCATGCTCCATCAGGGTGTCCATTGTCATGATGCTGAGTTTATTCCCGTGGGACAGTAGTAACATCTATCACAAAGGTTCTTTTTTTTTTTTTTTTTTTTTTTTTTAAATCTTCTAATTTACTTTCAATCTACAGGGCAATAATTGAGTACCATATAAACATCTTCTTTCCAACAATCTTCTCCCCAGTTCTTCATCCACTGCTGATGCTTGTTCAATTCAACTATTCTACTTGGGATGACTCAGTTTCATTTGCTCTTGATATCTAAGTCTTTTTGTATGTGTGCACATGTGCACATGTGTGGAGACTGGAAGACAACCTCAGGAATTGTCCCTCAGGCATCTTCCACCATTTTTGTTCTGAGAGAGTCTTTCATTAGGCAGGGCCTCACCCAGTAAGCTAGACTAGCTGGTCAGTGAGCTCCTGGGATCTGCCTGCCTCCTGCTCCCCAGCTCTGAGGTTACAAGAACCTGCCACAACTCCTGGCTTCTTATCACAGGTTCTGCGGTTTAAGGTCAGGTTCTCCTGCATGCATGGCAAGCGAGTTACCTCCCAAGCCATCTCTTTAACCCTTGAAATTTAATTCCTAGAGAGAGAGTTCCTCCTTGCCAGAGGATTACATTTTTAATAACTTTTTAAATATTCCATTTTTTATTATTTTGTTTGGAGACAGTTTCATGGAATCCAGGCTGCCCTTGAACTTCAAATCTATCAAGTTCTTTCTCACCGTTGCTGAGGTTACAGGCATGCAACATCATGCCTGACAAACTTAATTGCTTTTTCTTGGTGATGGGGACTGAACCCAGGACTTTGGGCATGCTAGGCAAGTGCTCTAGCATTGAGTGACTCCTCCACCACAGTTTTCCCTTTAAAAATATGACATTTTTCTCTGTGACCAAGAACAAATGAGTGCAGGTTTTCTGGGCATGATGAAAGTGTGTCTTTGATATTTTAAGGAATAAAGTTCTGTATATATGCATTGGGTTAGTTATAATTCACTCAGCTTCCCAATACTGCTAGCTCCATCTTCCTAAATGGATTAGATTATGAAAGGTTTACATCAAATTTCCCATTATCATTTCTGTAGTCCAAGTCTTTTTTTTCTATAATAATTGTTATTACGTTATAATGCATTGCACATTAGTACGATGTGCATCTGGCTGCTGTTTGTGAGGCATGTCATTTAATGATAGACATCAACCCTGCCTTTACATATTCCTTATCTGTTTTGTTCACCCAGAAAACAAACACAATGGTCACATCTCCCTTGTGTGTTAATGCCCCATGTTCATCTCCAGTCTGGACAAAGTGGGATCATAAAGTACACACGCAATGGGGACATGTTGTATTTCTAAGCTCTAGTCGGTGGGGGCTTCCCTTCTCTCATCCATTGTGGTGCAATAAGCAGTAAATAGACTCCAACTTGGATAAATTTCAGCATTTTCATCAGCATCATTTAATGCCCTAGAATCTCTGATTCCTCATCAGAAAATAAACTCCTATGTTTTTCTAATCTGTTATAACCTTTTACCTAGTAATGTACATTTTAAATCTAAATGAAACTGCTTAAGAAAAATTACAGAGTAAAATCCAAGGAATTACATTAAAATGCCCATTTCACATCTACCCCAAAGATCCATTGCATAGCCAAAATATGGGATTCTAACTGGAATTATTAAAAATAGTACTCAGGTTTACACTTAACATCACATTGAGGAAATTGCTTTGGACAGAGAACTGCCTATTAGAGGCAAAATATGGCTTAATGACAATTTCACTGTACTCAGGGCAATTGTCTGGTTTGGAAAAATGCCAGAGGAATGTTTCGAAGAATATTTCTTCTTTTTCTTCCTTCCTTTTTTCTCTAAACTCCCTTCAGAGCTAAGTGTATTGCAGTGTAGAGTACAACCAGTCAGTAATGAAGCTGCACCCATCTTTGTAGATGATGACTCTGAGTGTCTCTGGCCATTTGCCCTCCCTCAGTGGCACTGGCTACCTTTATTTTCTGTGGGATTCAGTCTGGACATGAGGCTCTCCACTGTGAGCTCAAGTCTTTTTCCTCCCTCTCCTCCCAGAGGTATCCCTGTCAGCATGAGTCCCCCGCAGACAAACCACATTCTGTGCCAAGAGCACAGAGTGGTGCTGGACGAGGGGTCGGTGAGCCCACTCTGACAGCTGCCCCGGATTTACTTACGGCTTTCTACTGTCCCCTCAGGCTGCTCTGCCTTGCTGCCCTCGTGCCCTTGTGGGTTACAGTTTATTCTGATGTATCTATTAAAATAATTCCACTTTTCTTTGTCCTCATCATGGGCCTGCTCTTTTATCCAGTTCTTTTGTCATTTTAATAAGATTCTCAGAGTTGAAGATTATTGCTCAAAACAGTAAACTTAATCCTGTGTTTTATTAGCCAATACCAAGCATTTGCTCAAGTGGTTAATTTTTGTGCACACTAAAATAATGTTTATTACCTAAAATTAGGAATATTATTTAAAAGTTATATTTGCCTGGTTCACTTCACATGAAGGGAATTATGGTTAAAATTTTAGTATGTTTTGCTAAAAAAAATAGTTATTTTCAATGTTTCTATTAATAAGAAAAGTCTTTTTAACCTTTAGAACTATTTTAATGTGTTTAAATATTTTGCCTGTATGTCTGTGCATTGCATGCATGCCTAGTGCCTAAGGAGACCAGGGAGGGTGTAGGACCCCCTAGATCTGGATTTACAGATCGTTTTGAGCTAGCATGTGGGTGCTGGGAAGCAAACCCAGGTCCTTTCTGAAAGCAGCAGATCTTCTTAGCCATGTGGCCACCTCTCTAGCCCTTTCAACCTGTTTATAATGGTCCAGGACTAGTCCATGTTCTTGAGGGTGCATAACAGTAATTTAGAGCTTTGTCCTGATCCCAGAAGCTCATTTCTTAGCAGTCTGCAGGGAGATTTCAGTTTTCCTCATGCAGTAGAATATCCTGATGGGCCCTGTGCTGACTGTGTTGTCTTTGCTAGCACCCAAGTCTCTGATGAGTTCCAAACTCTTCCATGTGACAGGTGCATAGATTTCCCAAACTTCCCTCAGGACCCCTCTGATTAGTTATTACCTTTTACTGAAGCTACAGCTAACAAGTGCGAAGTGCCACATTTATAATACAGGCCTGTGACATCTCCTGTCCTTACTGCTTCATTCCCAGGCCCTGTGACTAGTCATTGCCTTCCACACCTGGCATCTCCAGCCTGGCCCCCATCTTACTCACAGGACATTTATCCTTTCGGGATACAATGTGACATCACAAATGCCAATGTTCACCCCCATCCTCTGCCATCTCCATTCACACTGTGGCAGTTAATAGTGACTGTCACCTTAATAGCATCTAGAGTCACTTAAGAGACAAGCCATTGGGCATGTGTGTTGGTTAGCTTCATGTTAACTTGACACAAACAAGAGTCCTTGGGGAGAGAGACTCTCAACTGAGAAAACGCCTCTATCATATTGCCCTATAGGCTAGTCTGATGGGCATAATCCTAATTAATGATTGATTTGCCAGGTCCCAACCCACTGTGGGTGGTGTCACCCCTGGGCAGGTGGTCCTGGGTTCTATAAGAAAGCAGGCTGATCAAGCCATGAGGAGCAAGTTAGTAAGCAGCACTCCTCCCTGGCTTCTGCTTCAGTTCCTACTTCCTGACCTCTTGCTTTGAATTCTTACTTCTCTCAGTGTTAGGGTATGACCTGAGAGTTGCAAGATAAACCCTTTCCTCCCAAGTTGCTTTTGGAGCTGTAGTGCAGCCACAGAAAAATAGCTAAGACAGCATATCAGTGAGGAATTATGTCATCAGGTTGATTGAGGTAGAAAGAACCACCCTAGACACTGGCAGGGCTATTTCATGGGCTAGGATCCTGGATGAATGAAAAGTAAGAGCTAAGCAGTAGCACTTACCTTCACTGGCTCCCTGACTGTGGATGTAATATGAACATCTGCCTCACACTCCTGCCGCCATGGCTTCCCCACCATGATGGACTTCCTCTCAAGCTATATACTAAATTAAACCCGTCACTCCTTACATTGCTGTGGTCAGGAGTTCTGTGACAGCAACAAAGAAAGTAACTAAGCTCTCAGGAAACATTTACTGAGCTATACTGTGACAGACAAAGACAAAAGCCTGCGACTTTGTATGGCTGACACTACACCCCTAGCTTTCATCATCAATGCCTGTGACAGCACCAGTTCTCGAAAGTGAGCCCTAGAGTGGGACTGTGGGCAGCATCTTAGTCTCTCCTGTTGTGCAGATGTTCTGTCCCTGAGATGACAGAGCAATAGGCCGGCAGTGGGTTTTTTTTGTTTTTGTTTTTGTTTTTTTTTTTCCCCAAATACTTCAGTATTGGGGGCTTCAGTGAGACCATCTGGGTCTTAAAAAGCACTGACTCAGAAGCTTCCAGTCACTATTAACAGCTACTAACTTGATACTATCCTGAACAGAAGTCACACAGGGCATTTGCTAACCACAGTTTACCTGCTCTGTGTCTTAGTTAGGGTTTTATTGCTGTGAAGAGACCACAGCAACTCTTATAAAGGAAAATATTTAATTGGGGCTGGCTTACAGTTCAGAGGTTTAGTCCATTATCATCATGGCAGGAAGCATGGCAGCGTGCAGGCAGACATGGTGCTGGAGAGGTAGCTGAGAGTTCTACATCTGGAATGGCAGGCAACAGGAAGAGAGAGTAATAATGAGGCCTGGCTTGAGCTTCTGAAACCTCAAAGCCCACCCCAGTGTCACACCTCCTCCAACAAGGCCACAGCTCCTAACAGTGCCACTCCCTGTGGTCTATGAGGGCCATTTTCATTCAGACTACCACACTAGGTTGTTGTTTACAGTTGTTCGGTGGGCCAGGTGGCTTTTTCTAAAGTAAATTGATTTTGAGGCAGTAATTTTTCAGCAAAAATTTCTCAGTTGGTAACAAAACAAAATAAACAAACAAAAACACCAAAGACTGTGGAAGTAAATGCATTTTATAAAGGTATGGCATGGCAAAGTTTCCACTTTTTTATTCACTTGTTTTACTGAATATTTCTGCTTTGAGCCCTTGATACAAACCTTTCTTCATTTGTTTTAATAGCTCACTGAGCCAAATCCTAGAGGTCAGACACCAAGGTGAAATGAAACTGGCCTGTGTTTCTGTCTCCTTGTCAGTTTCTCACTGGGTTGTATGGTGTGTCCTACTGTTTTCAATATATGTTATAAAAACAAAAAACACAACGTAGGCTTCCTACGAGTTTGTTTGTAGTCCGGGCTCCTGGGAGATACGGAGGTAGTTTCCAGTATGTGATTAATATTACACAGAAATAGGAAGGCCTGTTGTGCCGGATTTCAGCACATATTCAGCAGATATATTTCTGGGATTCCTCTGTCAAACATGCATGCATGTAAGCCTATACACATTGTGACTGGGTGTGTAGCTATGCACACATACCCCACATTTCAGTATTTTGTATTCTTTAATTTCTTCCCCAACATGCCATATAATCCCCCACGGGACTCTTTCTCGTTATTCAGGCAGTCAGCCTTCCCACTCTCATTACTGGATGGTCACTATTTCTTCTTCATGTCCCATACTAGGTTAGTCATCTCTTCTGAGACCCTTTCTCTCATCAACACTCTCTTGTCCAAGTAGAACAGAATCTTTCTTGTTTGGTATTCTCACCACCATCCTCAAACTCCCGCTCCTGATAGATCACTGACCCAGAAAGTGATTCATACTCTACTTGTGTATCTGAAAAGAGTTACTCCACTGTAGACTGGGGGACTCCTGCTGGTGAGAGTGAGTCTGCCTCCCAGCTCCTAGCACAGCCCCTGGCATACAGTAGGCACTTGGGCCCTTTGAAGATGCCCATCAATCATCCTGAAGTTCCCAAGCCCATTCTCTCTCACACTGCTTAACTGGTTCTCCTTCTCCTCTCTCCTCAAGCCCCCATCTCCTCTTTCTCCGCTGACTCTTTAAACTGATGCTCTTTCCAATTCACTAGAGCAGAAGCCATCAATAAATGATTTCACAAGTCTCCCACCAAATCTACCTTGTTCCTTGCATCAGTGCCCTTCCATTCCAACTTCCATCAAATTCCAGTGGGCAGACTGGCCCTGCTCCATTGAGGGCCCATGGTTTTGCTTATGTGCTAGTCTCGGCCTCTCTCCATTACTGAGATACATTTTTTCCAACATTCCCTAAACGTGGCAAAACCAAGATAGAGGTAGGAACGGAACAGAGAGGATTGGGAAGGGAAAAAGAGAAGCTCTGTTTGTGGCCGACCCAGCCTGGTGCAGGGAACTCACTGCGCATCAACTGAGACTGTTTCTGTGATGAGAAGTAACTAGAGGACTTTTAAAAAGAACTATCTGCAAATAATAAGGCCTCCCAGGAACCAGCTCCTCAGAGAGAGTCTGCACAAGTAGATTAGGGATCAGGAGTTTCAGGGAGATGGAAAACATGCAGAAACTCTCTCTCTCTCTTTCTCTCTCTCTCTCTCTCTCTCTCTCTCTCTCTCTCTCTCTCTCTCTCTCTCTCTCTCTCTCTCTGTGTGTGTGTGTGTGTATCTGCGTTTGCTTGTACATGCACATATATGCACACTCATGAGGAAGCCAGAGGTCCACATCTGGCATCCCCTCAGTTGCTGTTACCTTATATTTTGAGACTGCATCTCTCTCACTAGCCTTGAGCTCTCTTATTGGTTATACTGACTGGCCAGCAAAAAACCCAGGGATCCACCTGTCTTTGCCCCCCACCCCACCACCAAGGCTGAGGACACAGAAGGGTGCCACTGTACCTGGGTCCTCGTGTTTGCAGAGCAAATGCTTTATTGCTGAGCCATCTCCCTAGCCTCTCAAGTTCTTTTCTTTGGTTCTCCATTTGTTGCAAATGCTCAAGGCTCTAGCAATGAGCCCTGGACAGGTTGTATCAGATACTTTTCTCATCGCTGTAAGCAAATGCCTGATACAGATAAATCAAAGGGAGGAAAGATTGATTTTGTTCCTGCTTTCAGAGGATTTGTCACTCGATAACTACTTGGCCTCAGTGTGAGCAAACAGGACATCACTGCAATGGGAACATTTGCCCTCAGTGTAAGCAGGCAGGACACCATGGCAGTGGGGACATTTGGCCTCAATGTGTCTGGACAGGACACCACTGCAGTGCAGACATTTAGCAGAAGAACTTCTTCACCTCATTGATGACCCTATGCAGAGAAAGAAAGCAGAAGGCTAGGTACCCAGGACAGACTTTACAGCAGGCCTGCTCGCAGTCCCAGTGATCTACTTCTTCAGACTAAGCTCCAGTCCCCAGAGCAGCACTACCTTCCATAGACCAGGCTTTCAAACCATGACATTAGGCCACACGTTTGCATCACAATTTTGTGGAAACCTGGCAACTCCATTGCCATCTTTGACCATGAGAAAATGGGATGCCAGGACCTTAGTTTACAATTACTTGGCTGGCCTCACTCTTGACCCTGTTTATACAAAGGGAACCTAGGATTCTGGCCAATTCAGTACCAAAGAATTTTACAGCAAGAATTTGGTTTCCGTTTTCATTTCTAAACACAGTTGGTGCTGATTCCAAAGTGTTTTTAGGAAGTCAGTGAAAACATCGAGGCGTAGCTGCAAGTCTTTTATGAAATTTCATCTTTTGTTTTGACCTTCCTTGTGCTTAGATACGGAAATTTATGTGGTGTGACTGTGGGGTGCAGAGGTGGCTTAAGTCATTGCAGTACCCATGGGAAGTCAGGGAACTCTGAACCAAAGGTTCATTTCCTACTGTATCAAGCCAAGGACTGCCACTGAGTGTATGACAAGGGATAATATGACTCAGGTTAGGAACAGAGCCTATGGAATTTGTTTCCTGGCCAAAAGGACCAGAATTCAGTTGCTCCCAGAGTGAAGTAGAAAACGCACACTTTCACCTTCATTGGTGCTGTTCCTTTTAGGTTTGTTGGGACTGTGAGATTGAATTTAAACATGGTAGCATGGATTCTGGTTGTGGAGAACTAAGAGACCCATTGGGAATATTGCCTTGCTCAGGATCAGTAGCTGACCTTGGACGTCACATTTCTGTGGATAGTCTTAGAAGAGAGACCATTGCTCACTCACACTCAATACCAAGCTGGGGGGGAAAAATCTCATTTGGACACTGGCTTTACTAGTATGTCCCCTCATCTGTGGGTTCCTTTGTTTATCTGGTTTGGTCCTTTGTGTCTTAGAGTATAGCCTTTCACAACAGCACCTCAGGGAGTGTGAGCAGCACATTAGCACCGTGATTAACACAGATAAAAGAAACAAAGCAAAGCAGTGACTGAAGAAACAGAGCAGATTGTATCTTGAAATCCTATCATGCTGAAAACCTTTCCTAAAAGACCACTCACCTCATCAGTGTAGCGGGCACACGTGCACAGGGAAGAACCCTGGTAGAGGCTTTACGGGAGCATAATTAGAAAACATGTGGTGACAGGGACTGGGTCAACTTCCCCTTCGCAGCCTGGGCTCTGCTCTGCTCACCCGTAGATCGGTTTGTTTTACAGCAGCGCGTCCTAATGTGTCTCTTCAGCCAGCAAGCGTTTCAGAGGACTCAAAAGCCTCTTTCTTTCCCAGAGGCTGTAACTGGAGTTCCTCATTGTACATTACATGGCTTAAATGGCAGTTGATCATGCTTAAGTACTGGAAACAATCAAAGGACCACGACCTCAGAGAACATTCTTCCAGCTGAGTAGGAAAACCCTTGTCGTGTATCCCCCATTCCCACCCCACCCCTGGCCCCATCCACCTGATGGTTTCCTTACACAACGCTATGTCCTCTCGTGTCCTCTCATATGCTTTAAATGAGGCCTTAGAATTCTCAGCCTCAAGGGTCCTGTTTGTCATTCTAGTGAAACCTATAGCTTTAAACAGCATCTATGTGGGGGGCAAGCCGTGCAAAGAACAGAGGACTACAGTTGTCTATTGGTGAAATTATTAAGGCCACTCCACATAGTTAAAAGGGAGGTTTATTTTGTGGGGTAACTTACAAATGAAGGGATAGGTTGCTGGGTCTGGCAAAGGTATGGTGCAATCTGGCGGTGTTCTCTGGAGAACTCTGCTCGGTCCACCTCCAGCGTCCAGGGTCCAGGAACCAAGAGAAGCCTCTCCTCTTGACCCTGGGTCTTCAGCGTTCTCCCTCAGCCCTGCCTTATGGGCGTGACCATTACCGAAGCCTCAATGGGGGTTGGAACTTCCAGGCCAAGGCTGGGATGGCTATCCACTATAGTTGTCAGGTTTCCTAGCTGAGGAGAGCTTGTTGAGCTACCAGCAGGGTATACTGTGCTCACTCATGGAGGAGGATGCTGTCTGCAGTACAGGAGCCATGCCTTAGGAAGCCCATCTTGTTTGTATAAAAGTGCCACTATACGTCCATTTTGGCCAGAGTTCCCTCTGGCACTCCAGACAGAGAAGCAACTATGGTGATATTTTATTTGTACTTAAATGGGATTTTATTTGTATGTTAATAAATAAAGTTGCCTGGGGATCAGAGCTAATAGCAAGCCATAGCAGAAGCTGGGCGGTGGTGGCACACACCTTTAATCCTAGCATTCCAGAGGCAGAAATCCTGTTCATGGACACATTGGAAACAGCCAGGCATGGTGATTCATACCTTTAATCCCAGAAAGTGAACCTTTAATCCCAGGGAGTGATGGCAAAAACAGAAAATATATAAGGCATGAAGACCAGAAACTAGAAGCTTTTGGCTGGTTAAGCTTTCAGGCTTTTGAGCAGCAGTTCAGCTGAGAAGCATCCAGTCTGAGGAAACAGAATCACATGAGGAATTGGCAAGGTGAGGAAGCTGTGGCTTGTTCTGCTTCTCTGATCTTCCAGAATTCACCCAATAACTGGCTCAGGTTTGTTTTGTTAACAAGACTCTTTAAGATTCATGCTACATGAACTGGCTTTTTGGAGTCCATTCCCTGTGGTGGGATACCTTGCTCAGCCTTGATACAATTGGGGAGGGGCTAGGCTCTCCTTCATCTTGGTATGCCAGACTTTGTTGACTACCATGGGAGGCCTTACCCACTCTGAGGAGTGGACGGGTGTAGAGTGGGAGGGAGGTAAGGAGGCGGGAGAAGGGGAGGGAGGGGGAACTGGGGTTGGTGTGTAAAATGAAAAAATAAATAAATAAATAAACATGTTTAATAAAAAAGAAACAGAAAACAAAAGATTCATGCTACAACCAACTGTTCTAAGTACTCCTCACCTAAAGCTCATCATACCCTTTGCATGTGCTGACCTTGTCCTTCTAACTTCAGAAATCCACTATCCCATCTAAATTCATAGAGACATAAATGTTCCCTTCTCCACCTCATCTAGGTACTAAACCTTCTTAACTACAAGTACCCATTTCCTGTTTGACTCTGTCTACAAGCCTGATGGCCTATTTGTTTTGGGGTTTCCTACAAAGCACCTGTCAGTGACAAGCAATTAACTAGAGGGGTTAAAGAGTTTCTTTCCTGGATTTAGAACAATGCTCCCATCCCAGTTCCACCACTTTCCAAGTGAGTCAGCTGAGCCTCGGTTTTCTCATCTATAAAATGGGGCTAACGTGAGACTCTCCCCAGGTAGTCACTCACAAGGCCCCTCATTCAGAAATATTCACTTCCTACTGTTTTTAGACATTTCTCTGTGCTATGAGGACATAGAACCAAGACCCATTTCCTAGAGATTATATTGTACTGAATGTGATAGGAACCAATTAAGATTTGTGATTTTATATGATGGTGATCTTTGCTAAGTGTTGGGATAGTGAAGGGTAATGTGGCAACAGAAACAGTTATCTATTTGAGGAAGGACAGCCTTCCTGGAAAAGTGATTTTGATCAGAAATCTTTTCCATGAGGAATGTTTTAACCATAAAGGATAGAGAGCAAAAAAGTCTCTTCAAAGAGTGATGAAAGGGTGCCAAGGTTGAAGAGGGAAGCCGTGGGCCACAGGAGAGACCGGCAGGGGCTCATTACACAGGGGCTGCTTAGCCAGGGCAGGCATCGGGTTGTCAGAGTGAGATGAAGGATTTGGTTGGATGGAGCGAGTGATCGGATTCCAAAGAGCAATGGGCAGGTGGGTCATGGGGAAGATGTGCAAATGGCCTGCTACTTAGACAATATTTTAAAGATTATCCCATATATGTCCCAACTACAACTGTAGGGCTGAGATACAGAACTCAGAGAATGGCTGCGGAGAGCCGGGCCTCAAAAAGGCAGAAACCACAGCCCACCAGGGCCCACACTTAGTCCTTCAACATAACTGCACTGCAGACATTGGCTCTCAGGTGACAAGTGATGATCACAGTCTTGGGTTATCCTTATCGACAGAGATGCACACATTTTCATGATAAGACACCTGTGACTAACCCTCAGGTTCCTTGTGGCGGAGGAAAGACCACAGGCTATCTAGAGACTGTGGGCATGTACCAAGGTATCTGACACTGAAGGAATATCCATTTGATTTTAAAATGGTTCATCTGAAGTCCTCTATGAGACTCTCACCTTATTCATTTCTCATGTTCCCTAGTGTATCAACACACCCCTTTCCACATAGCCTGAAGACAAGATGTGTTCAGCATGAAGTGTACTGGATTAGGGTGAGAACTGAGAGTGGTTCCAGTCCATCCCAGTTACTGATAACCACTTACTGGCCACCAGGGTTTGCCCCTTGTCGGGGAGGGACACAGAAGGTAGGCCTGGGGAAGCTGGGTATTGATAAGAGGAAGGGGAAACAGGAATGTGAGAAAGACCTAGGTTAGCAAGGATATGTCAATACAGCCATGTCCTGGTGAGGGATGAGCCTGCCCGAAAAGAGAAACTTCCCGACGCCACAGAATGGGGTTGCCCCAAGTCCTCAAGTCAAAAGAGAATTCTCTAGAACAGTTCCTATAAATCTATACATAATTCTGTGCCAAATGCTATGGAAGAGCAGCCCCCAAAGTCAGCTAGACTCATTTCAAAGCCTCTTCTGCACAGATGTATTTAAACACTCCATTTTTGCTAGTGGAAATCCTTTGGGGGCAAAGTGCTCTTTCTAACCATGAGGCTGTGATCATTCTGGAATTTCCCATCAAAGAGCAGATCACCGTGTTCAGTGAAAATTCTCCTGGGGAACAAAGGCCGGCTGAGGCCCCCAGCTAACCCTTCCAGGTTCCTACCGCTCTTTGCCTAAATAGCTTCATATGCCTGATGAGGAGCATGCCCTACTCTGCCAAGAATGAACAGAAAGGAAACCTCTGGCAATTCACATGGCATGAGCATAATGGCAACTAAAGATTTTATTAGACTGCCTTTGAAAGACTTCCTGATTTCCTCCAGCAAACGCTGTGAAACTGCCGTATTTTCAGCACTTGCAAAGTCTTTAAATGGCATCTTGGCTGCAGAAGCAAGTGGCAAAGGTTGAACATGCGCCTTCTCGGCTGCCACCAGCAGGGTCCCCTCTTCCCTATAAATTCACTCTACCTCAATGACCCCTTCCAGCCATGAGCATAGCTAGAATGTAGTTAATGTGCATGAGGGCAGTGCATCTTGGGCCAGCTAATTCTGCTGTTCTGAAAACCCCACAATACCACTGTGGTGCCAAGGCAGCCTCCAGAATGCCTTCTGTGTGTTAGGGTTTAAGAACAAAGGCAGAGTTTTAATGAGCTGCCTCCGCCCCAAGGTGCGTGGCTCCTACTTTGTCCTCAAGGCTAAACATCTTGTCCTGAACCCCCTCCTTCCCACCTACCAAAGCCCATATAGATGCCTCAGCCTTTTGAGTCTCTGATTTCTGCCCCACCTACTATCTTCACACAGAAAGTGTTTGAGGGGGATGCTAAGGAGGTTGGGAAATGGATACAGAGAAGAATCAAATTTCCTCCAAGAGTTTTAACCTAAGTAGGAGGACAAGTCACACACATGGGAAGCCATCAAGACTCCCAAGACCAGGGGTGACAGCAACCTACAGTGAGTCACCTCCAGGCCTCTGTTTCTGTGGCTTGGGGTGTCCTGGTCCCATTTCCCCTATCCCACCTGTCTCATGCTTAAATGAGTTTTTCCCACCGAGGACTAAGCCCTCCCCCCTGCCGCCCCACTAGACTCTGAATGTGCAGCAAGCAGAGCCAGAGGCGGTCCAAACTCACAGCTTAGAAGGTGGACTAGAAAAATACTAATCCTAGGTCTGCTTCCTGTCCTTGCTGCTGTGCATCCTGAGGGGGGTTGCTTTACCCCTTCTGGCCTCTGCTGTGTCCCTTCTATAGTGAGGTTGACCGTCCCTACTGCACGAGGCTCTTTTGAAGGACTCCCAGAGTTGGCCCAAGGGAAAGGCATGTGGGTGATACCTATAACTGTTTCACATTCTGAAAGCTGTCACATGCACTGCATGGCTGTTTCTCCAGGGTACAGGTGCTGTCAAACCTTGTGCCTACACATGTGCAGTTGGATATAATGCAACCTATATAAACTCAGGAGTTGAATGTTGAACAAGTAAAAGAATTGAATAAATAATTAGTTTACAAATAAATGGACATTAGCAAGGACACATGTGGTGGTATTGTGTTCCCCGAAATATTGTGCAGGCTAATAAACTTATCTGGGGTCAGAGAACAGGATGACCACAATATTAAACCTGAGGATAGGCAGTGGTAGCACACGCCTTTAATCCTAGCATTCCAGAGACAGAAATTCCTCTGGATCTCTGTGAGTTCAAGGCCACATTGGAAACAGCCAGGCATGGTAACACATGCCTTTAATCCAAGAAAGTGAGCCTTTAATCCCAGGGAGTGATGGTAGAAAGCAGAAAGGTATATAAGGCGTGAGGGCCAGAAACTAGAAGCATTTGGCTGGTTAAGCTTTCAGGCTTTGGAGTAGCACAGTTCAGCTGAGACCCATTTGGATGAGGACTCAGAGGCTTCCAGTCTGAGGAAACAGGATCAGCTGAGGAACTGGCGAGGTGAGGTAGCTGTGGCTTGTTTTGCCTCTCTGATCTTCCAGCGTTCACCCCAAAAACTGGCCTCAGGTTTGCTTTTATTAATAAGAACTTTTAAGATTCGTGCTACAGACACAGAAGATAGCAGGGCATGGTAGCAAAAGGCTCTCAGATTCAGAAGACTGAGTTTAGCCAAAAACATGACCTTTACCCATCAGTCAAGACCCTGAATCCTCTTGAACAATGACCTTCCTGAACTGGGTATGGTCTGGCCCTGCAGGCTGCATAGGAGGCTGAGGTGCCTCAGACCAGTGGCTAGAAACTGGGGACCAGTCTCTTCTTAAGAATCACATGACTTGATTCCACTTTCCAGAGACCTGGAAATTTGTCTCTAAAAGCTTCAGCGGGAGCTCCTCAGACTCCCATGTACCTGGCACAAGTTTGGGAGTGATTGGACCAGGCCAAAGCAGAGATCCCCCAACACTGTTTTTCCATATCACCCCCACCATCCCATATACACTTATCTCATGCATGTGTGCATGCACACACATACTCAGACCAAGGAATAGTCTAAATAACTTCCCACCCTGCTCTGCAAACATAGTACCCCAGGTGCTTCCAACCCCTATGCTGACTTAACCCTTACTCCATGATGGAAGTGAAGATCCCAGGCCACCACAGTGAGGAGGCTGGGCTCCTGGCTCCTGCCCTCTCCCCAGCACACATATGACAAGCACAGGGTGGACCACCACCTCCCCTCATACTAAGCTGGTTATAAACTGTGATGGACCTGGTTAATTGTTTTGCCTGCATAAGCACATTTTGCTTCATCCATTTGTCAGGCTGAGGGGAGGTTGGTTTTATAAAAGGGGATTTAATTAAATGATTTGTCCCAGCCTGGCCTTTTGCTTCCACATCTACATTACGCTTGTGTCATATTTTCCCTGGAGGGCAGGAAAACAATTTAGTCAAAATGAAGGATCCATTGATTTACTGTTGAAAAGGGAAATGCCAAGCTAACAGCTCCCCTCTATAATTTCCTAGTGGCCATAAGAGAGAGCCCAGTCATTTAACTTAAAGGCAATGTGTTTCCCAGTCCACCTGACGCTTATGTCTTCTGAACTGTGCATGCTGCTAAGTTTATAGTATTGCTCGATAGGAATTATTTCATGAACACCCATTAGAGATATTTTTCTTCACTGAACAAAACAGATATTTCTAGTTGGTAAAATCCTTTAATTGTTTCCACCTCCAGTTTGGTGACTGAGGTGAGGAGTCAATTTTTTTTCCCCAAAACCCTAACAGGGAGGTCACAGCCTGCTTCTGTCATGTGACCACAGCGCTTCCCACCAGGCATAGAATTCAACTTGCCCTACTTTCCTACCAGCTAAGCTGCCTCAGGTCTCAACTGTTCTTCTAGCAGATATCAGATGCTTTCTGCATTAAAATCTCAGATCCCTAGCTGATACAATGCCCCTGAGCTTCAAAAGCAGCATCAGACAGGGCTGGATCTGACAGGCCCTTGCTGGTGTCCCCTGCCTCCTTCTGCCACCTTGGATCCACTGATGACTCTCTTGGAATCTGAGCATGTCTAGACAAGAATGAGATAGTTCTAGAAGCAACCTGCTTAATTTAAGGGAAGGGGAACTGTAAGTGAAATAGGAATGTAGGACTGGAGTCAGGACAATGTGACTTGCCACAGGAGCATGTGCGTCACCTCTGGGTTCTTTAGTGTCCCTTCCAGCCCCAGAAGTCTGTGACCCATTCACACCATTTATTGAGCACTTGCAATGGAGAAGTGACTGTGTCCAAGGCGATAGGGAGGAAGTTCAGGGTGCTGCTGACATGTGGTTCAGGAGTGCCAGAAGCAGATGGAATTGAGTCTTTAACCAAATAGAACATGACATGACAGTAGAGAGAGTCTCACCAGGGAGACCCAGTGCACTGCCCACTCTGGAGGAAGAGGGCACCAGGTAGACCCATCCACCCGTGTCATTCTTCCCAGCTGACAATGCTCATGTTCCTGTGACTAGAATATGGTCCATTAGAAATCACAGCTGCTGACCTCTGGATGGGAGCTGGTCAGCCAGAATGCATTTACACCTAATTGGCCACAAGTTACAGTACACAGAGAGGAAATGTTTTGCTTTGCAGCATTATATCAAAAACCATGGTCTCCTCTAGTCCCCACCTCCTTCTACACTGCAATGGTCTACAAAGGGACTACTCCCTTGCCTTCACTCTGCTTTTGACAACTCATCCGGCCAGACTAAAGAAGATGCACTGGAAAATGACAGTAACTCACCTCTCAGCTTCTGGTGGACAGAGCAGAGCTAGCAGAAGCTGTTTTGAATGTAAAGCACTTTCTATCTGAAGACCCAAAGTTGCTTTATTATCATGCACCATTGACTCCATGGTCACAGGAGTTGGTTTCTTTGTTTGCTTGGTTATCTGTTTTGCCACTGGGGATTGGGCCTTGGACTGCATAGATGCTATTCAAGTACTCTACCACCGAGTTACATCCCTAGTCTACAACTGCTGTGTGGGCAGTGATGATCAACCAGGCTCATTCTACTGCTAAGCGCTCTCACGGCAACTTTTCATAGGTGAGGAACTGGCTCCTTAGCAGTTAGGAGGGTGAGGAGGTGTGTCTCAGCAGGGACCATGGGTCACCCATGCCAGCAGCAAGAGCCCTCCTCAAACTAGTCCTCTCCTGTTCTCCTTGTTCTTCTCAGCTGGCCTTGTCTTTCCTGTGCTTACACTCCCTGCCTGTCAGCCCTTCTAGTGTAGTCTAGATGGCAGGGAGGGTCTCCCACCAGCATTGCCAGAACTGAAGGACTCCCACAGAGATGACTGGAAAGTAAAAGGGCAAGATGCCCGTCCATGAGTTCACCCGCTCTGAGGAGTTACAGGAGATGCCGATCTAGAGAAGGCTAAGCAAGGGGTCTTCCAGGATAGCCTCCAAAGCTTTGCTTTCCTTTTCTTCTCTGCCCTCCCTCTCTTTCCTTTCTCTCCTAAAATTCAACCCCTCCCCCCTGGCTTGCACTGACCCCCAATATATCTGCAGAATCAGAAGTGTGCCTACTTTCATCATGGCGTCATCTGTCTGTTTTAATTCTCCAGGACAGCCACCTTGAGAAAGGTACTAGGCCTTGGTGTGACAGATGCCTTATTATTTATTATCTTCTTATCAGATCCACTTGAAAGATCAGAAAACAGGTCCTGGGAGAAAGTTACTTATTCAAGACCAAAGAGGTGTAAACTGTAGTGGCTAGATCCTGACCCCAAGCCCATCTGCAGCACATCGCCCTCTAGTGATGTGGAGAGGAAGTGAGCACACATCCACTGAAAAGCTGTCATGCTAAGGTACAGAGATAGATGCCAGCCTTTGGAACTTCAGGGCCACTGAAGTTACAGGTTTAACACAACCTCTCTACCTACTGGTTGTTTTTAGTAAATTTTCAGAGAGACTCATTTCAATGCCAATAATATTCAGATGTCCTTGAGATTTGGAACAGGATAGGACAAGAGAGAAAGACACAAATAAACAGAATATAAATTAATTGTTTTCCAGGGTGTGTTTTAGAGTGAAACATCCTGTGTTATCCTCTATGCTTGCCACCTGGTGCTTAAAGGGTTAGAAGACATCTCACTTTCGTATTGTCAGCAGATCTCAATTCATCTGGCAAATGCTATAAATCAAGGGCCAGTGTGAAATTGGACACTAAATGTATTGGACGTTATTATAAAAAGAGAAATTGGATAATTTCTACTCATTTCTATCTGAAAATGAAAAACCGCCAGGGTAATGAATCTCCTTGATCTGCTGAAATGCCTCTCGGTTATAAAGTACTTTTCCATCAGCGAGATAAGCCATCAAAACACACAATGCAAATTATGCACAGAGATGTTTTTGAATAATAGTAAATAAATGTCCCTGTTGTTTAGAAGGATAATCCTCTAAAAGAACTAAGGCACAGCTTTAAAGTGAAGAGGGGCTCTTGCTGGTGGGAACTTGGAGTAAAAAGAAAGAAATCTTTGAAACTGTTACATGACTGGTCCACTATCTATAAAGACAGACGTCAACCACTGAGATAGATTCCTATGACGGAGCCCAGATAGATTTGCTTTAGAAGACTGATCAACTCAAAGGCTGTATTTACATAGTTTCTCATTGTCAGACTTCACCTCTTTCTCATTGTTCAGAAAAGAAAGTTACCGCACTAACAGCACTCTAACTTTATACCCCAGATCTAGCAGGTGCTATTGGTCTCATCAGAGTACGTCTTGAATCCAAGGGAGGGAAGTGGCATTAGTAGGGATAAAACTCAGGCATGATCATCCAGGAGGTAATCACTCTGGGGGAAAACTCTTCAAAGGCAATTGAATTATTAAACTATCAGCAGAATTATTAAAACATGTTTCTTTATAAATAAGGAACTACTCCAATCTGAAGCCATCTGATTTCCCCCTTTTCTTTTTCTTGGCATAAATTGGGAGTATAATCATAATGAGGAAAGCCTTCTAGCAATCACTTTAGTCCTTCTTCCTATATTTGATGAATTACTGTGTACCTATAAACAAGGCCAGTCCCATTTGGACTGTGGGATGAATAGACAACCAAGACAATAGACAACAAACTACAGCCCTTCTGAGGCCCAGGTCCCAGTGCATATCCCATTGTGAGGATTTCCACACAGTAGGTGCCCAGGACCCTGCTAGCCTCATACAAAACAATCCACACAGATAATAGATAACAGGTATGTGTGTGTCAAGGACTGTTCTGAGTACTTGAAATAGATCACATAACAACAAGAAAAGCAGTAAAGGAAGAGAGGAGAGGAGAGGAGGACAAAAGCTTGTCCTCAGGGAGTTTTCACTGTAGCAAGAAGAGAGAAATCATAAGCATATAGCATGATAAATATGCAGATTATCTACTAGCTATGTGAAGAGCAGAGTAAGAGAAGCAAGAAAAGAGATGGAGCCGAGTAGGCAGGGGAGGGGCACAGGGATAGGATGGGGGCTGGGATGTGATATGAATTAGGATCATCTTGTATAATATTAGAAGGACCAGCCTTAATATTATATTTCCCAGGAGCTCAGGAGAGAAACAACAAGCAGCAAGGACTATTTTCAGGAAATAGAATCTCAGCACACCGAGTTCTTTAGTCCACTTGCTTTTATTTCTATGGGATAAATCCTATCTACAGAGCTTCAGTTCTGTTCTCCTGCCTAGCTCCTTTCTTGTCTGATTTCTCTGTACCTTTATCTACTGCTCCCTCTAAGTTCTATCTTAATTCTCTCGTCTTAATTCTGCCTCATCTAGGTCCTTATCATCTCGTTTTTTACCCAGCTAGTACTTCTCCATCTGGCTCTTTCTCATCTTCCATCTCATCTACAAGTTCTCTCTGGTCAAAATCCTCCTTATCCTTCTCAGTTCTCCATCCTCAAGTCCTTCACTCCTCTCTTCCTCACCATCTCCTTA
The DNA here is from genome assembly GCF_903995425.1 of Onychomys torridus. NCBI lineage: Eukaryota > Metazoa > Chordata > Mammalia > Rodentia > Cricetidae > Onychomys > Onychomys torridus. The sequence continues at coordinate 87,661,651 of NC_050449.1, forward strand.
TACCTCTCAGTTCTATATTTTTTCTCTGAAAATAAAATTGCTTTTTTATCCCTTTGACCCTTATCTGTCCAAGCTAGCTGCTGTTTTTTTCTGCGGGGGGGGGGGGGGGGGGGGGAGGAGCGTGCTTGGTTGCTAGGCAACCTGTGTTCAGCTAGATGCCTCTGGTGATAGCTAAAGGGAGATCTGGAACTAGAGGTAAGATTTGGGAAAGGAGAAAGTTAAGCTTAATTGGCACATCCCTCAGGCCTTCTTAAACAGGTAGCCTGGATGCTTAAGTCTGTTCTTAGAGAGTACAGAGGTATCTCTGATAAGGTACTTTCCTCCATCTGGGGATGGACCTGACCAGATGCTGCCAATGGTGATAATTACAGGGATGCTTGAACTGGGGCTCTGGCTGTGCATAGCTGTCAGCACAGAAGGTTATCTAAATATTCCTAGAAGTGGTTAGGTAAGAAGTTAGAGGTCTATAAAGTTAGTAAGGCTGTAAGAAAAGGAGGGTCTAAGCTAAATTGTGTGAAGCTATTACTTAAGATCCACCTGACCTAGGTGGTGTTTCCTTGTGGAATTTACCTTAAATCAGGAGACTAGCATGAGGTGGTCTGGGCTGTTATTTCTGTTAGTCCTTGAATGTGGCTAAGGGAGACATCTGATCCCAGTGCTGAAAGGGGAGAAATGGATGGGCTGGGGGGACAGGAAGCCTTTCCTGAGGCTGTTCTCCAAATATCTTGAATGTATATGTCTAAAGAGTGAACAGTCCACACTGTTAGCAATTCCTAGGGAAAAATCAATTGGGAAAACTATGAAGGCACATATGGTTCTCATAACAGAAGACAGCTGATCTATAATAAGCCAAATAACACCAAAAGCTCCCTGGGCTTTGGCTTCCTCTGAAGGAATTCCTTGGTCCCTTCAGGCAGTGGCTTTGCCATAAGCAGCTTAGTTCTTATGACATATTCCTGTGGCCTGCAGCAGGAGGGCTGAGGGATGCCTTGATAGTGAGGTGTCTCTTGGAAAATACTAGAAAGGGAGGAAGGAAGGACATGCTAGGAGGGAAACAGGAGAGATGGAAAGGTCTAGAGGCACAAGACCGTGGGGACTGGGATCTCAGGGCTACTATTGGACATGAAACTAGGGAATATCTAAACACATAGCCCAGCAAATGGGTCCTATTTGTCTTCTGTATTAGAAAATCTGGAAAAAGCAGCCCAGAACTGATGATCCCAAAACATACAAAAAGGTGAGCCATAAAGGTGGTAACTTGAACTCTTTCTGGTACCCGTGGTTTGCTTGTCCTGGTCCTAAGAGGACTGCCACCTGCAGATTCAGAAAGAGGAAGGATGGAGGGCAGCAAGGAAGGAGGGGAAGAAGTAAGCAAGGGAGGAAAGAAGGCTGGGAGGGAAGGAAGCAAAAGAGTGCCCACTTTTCCAACCAGGAAACAAAATCCCCTAGAAGCTCCAACCCAACAGACTTGGGCTTATGCATGTCTGTCCCAGCTGGCCACATCAACACCCCTGTTTAGAAGGTGTTCAGCAAAGGAGTAGCTCCCGTGAGTCAGCCATCCAGAGTACTATACAATCCCATGGTCCACTGGCTGCAAGTAAAGACCTTGCTTTCCCAGCAGGCGGAATGTGGCTCTGCCAGCCCCCTGGACTCTTAGAGCTGAGCTTGGTGCAAAGAATGCTGCCAGCAAGAGCCCTCCCCACCTCTGACATCATTGTCCTGCCTCTTCCACATCGTCTCACATGGAAAAGGCTTCTGGGCTTTGCCTTTTTTTTTTTTTTTAAACCAGTCTGTGAGCATCTTTGATTCAACAGGAGTCCATACACTGTGCACTGTGCTGATCATGGCATCTATGTATCCATGGAGAGAAGATATATGTGAATGAGCCCAACTCAGTATCAGTTATCTAAGTTATGAGTCTCCAAGACAGTGTGTTAGGAGGCACATGTGGCCATGCATCAATAAACCACACTGGGAGCCAACCAGGATGGATTCTGCCTGCATTCCTGTGTCACAGGTTTCTACTGTCCTTCTGCCTCTGCTGTTTCCAAATCTGTTCGCATAAAGGTCCAGGGGAAGTCGTTAACCCTGAAGCACAAGTGACTGAAAAATGACCTGTCTTCTATGTGTGTTTTTAATAGCTGCCAAGCTCCTGGGGCTCAAACCAAAGTGTGGCACAGGCAGGGTACCAGAGTATCTGATTCATGTGTCTAGCTCCATCACTCACTTCTCTGAGAATCAATGCATTTGAGGATGCAGCTTCCTCTTTGCAAAGCAACCAGTGACCTCCCAGGTCTTCCCTACTCTTCTGCTCTCTGCAGCGAGCCAGATGTGTCTCAGCTCCCAAGGAGCTGATGGTTTCCAGGATGATAGAGAGCACTCCTTTCTGCAGCTTCCAACACAGTACTGGCATGCAGCTGGCACTCAATAGATGCTTGTGAGGATGAGCTATCCATATGGTGGTTGGAAAGGTGGCAAGAATGGACTCCTCCTTCCACTCTTCCTCTTGGAGGTAGGCTCCAAAGCTGGACCTCTGCCTTCTCTCTGCCCTACATCCTCCTCCTCTCTTCCCACTGTCCATCACTGTAGACTCCCAGGGGAGATTGTCTTCCAAACACCACTGCCTGTATTATTTGACTCAGTTACTAATGTAAAGGTGCCCCTGCTTTGGATGTTCCGTTAATGATAACAGTACGCACCCCTAATACCCTTTCAAGTCTTCAAACCCTCTCTTCTACTCTCTCGGGGGGGGGGGACAAGTTTTTTGAGCATTTGTAGGTGGTGGCTTCTAAGAACTGTGTTTACAGCCAGATGAGAGACAATAGTGAGAGAGCCCCAAGATGCACACCCAAGAGGAATGTATATACTAAGTGCCTCAAGCTGACAAAGAGCAAATATAAAAGATTAAATATCAGAACCCAGGGAATATTGCTCTCACACATGTTGGTTCCTGCCATTTTAAGTATAGAGCCAAGCTTGACTGGATGTCTAAGACCTGTTTCGGGTATTCTGAGACCATCATTTTCCATAATAGGGGTGGGTCCCTCATCCACTGTTTCCTCTTGTCACTTAATGCTGTCCTTGTTCAAAGTCTTTCAATGTGCTTCACATCCAATTTTATTGAAAGATAGGGTACAAGTAAAAAGCAGGTTACTTTATAATTATAATTACAGATAATTTACTCCTCTATAAAAAATGCCTAATACATAGGAAGATCCCAGAATCATTTTAATATATTTTATGGTAACTCAATCATCTGCCTAACTATCAATCATCTATCTATCTGCCTGTCTGTCTGCCTGCCTGTCCGTCTGTCTGTCCATCCACTCATCTATCCATTATCTATACATCTGTCTATCATCTATCTGTTTTTCTTAATTGTTTTAAGTACCTAGCAGATACAGTAACACCACTTCTTTTACTAGAGTATGAGACCACATAAACTGATAGGGTGACTTCACTGTTACATACACATAAAGCTTTGCTGTCATTCCCAGTGGCTGTGCTCTGGCCATCTGACCCATGCCCTTTTTTTAGCCTGGCACACAGTAATTTCTGGAGCTGATTGCCAGTCAGGATCTTAGGAAGTTGCTTTTCAAAATGTTTTTCTTGCATTTCATGAGTTGCCTCTTGAAATGAAAATTTGACCAATCCTTGCTCTTGCAAAGTAGATGTCGCAGTGCTAGTAGATCCTCACAGATGTACTATGTACCAGCTCCCTGTGTTCTACTGCCACAGCCGGATCATTTAGCCTCGTGGTGCTATGACTATCGGGGGCGAGGGGGAGGTTGTAGAAACTGCAGATACCATAATGGAAACTATCTTAGAAAGTTCTTATAATGGTTATCATACACAGTTCATCAAGCACATGATACCTCATGATACCTTACCTGAGACATGGTAAGTACTTTGTTCATAGTAAGCACAGAGCACATTGAAGTTGTTGCTTTTATTCAGAGCTGAACAGGGCAAACGAGAGAGAAATAGAACAAGAAAATGGAGAATTGGTGAACTCAGAGCTTATTTTAAGAAAGAAAACTAATACATTGCTGTAAGAGGCTCCTTCCACGACTGGATCAGACTAGAAATTTCCATTGGCTTAATTGTGAGGGGCCAAAATGGTTTCGCACTAGTGAGTGAATATAGAAGAGTTGATTAAAATACTTTCTTGAAGATAAAGTCTTTGCTACAACCTGAGCCAGTAAGTGCTAGTAAACAGATAATTACATTATAACATGTTTTTTAATTGTTAATTATAATAAAAGAAGCAACAACCCAACAATAATTTGCCAGTCCCTACATCTGTGAAGTTTAAATGGGAAAATTGCCTCTTGTCTCAGCAAGGATGTAATTGATTCTTGGGCACTTAACGATATAATACCAGTTGCTGCCTGCTCTTCCCTCTTCCTTCAAAGAGCTGACACCATTATGTCACTGATATAAATGGAATCTTGAAGGTGCATCAAAAATTCTGTCTTTTGAGAGGAAAGAAAAAAGTCACTGTGTCTTTGTTTGGAACAGGGCACATTCAAGTGGAATGTCCCCTTGGAACAAAGTCTGAGTTTAGCCCAGCTGGAGTATTTCACCCTGTGAACAGGGTGGGGGAGCCCATTTGGTCCTGTTAGCAATGGTCATTGTGAACCAAATAAAATGTTTTAAAGTTACATTGCAAGGGACTGTTGGAGGATGATGCAAAGGAGCTTTGTCAGAGGCCATCTGCTCTTATGTCAGCTGAACCTAACTGGAAAAGTACACAGAGTCCTTGAGACAATTTGATCAGTGAAGATGAACTAAAAAAGTCCTCCACAAAAGATGTCTTCTGATGCATCATCCCCCAAACACATGCAGCTCTTAATATTGGATTGTTACAGCTGATATCAAGTATACAAGGATGGAAAAGGCATAAACCCAAAGAATCAAGATCAAAGTAGATCTAGATTCCCTTTCAGAGCAGAACATTGCTTGACATACCCTTTAAACTACTCTACTTTTAATTGAATTAGCCACACTTGGTGGCAGATATCCTTTAATCCTTTGTAACAGGCCAGGCTTGCATATTTTAAAACCATTTAAGAGACATCTTGTCAATGAGATAATCACTTTTTCTTCAGTCCAGTGTTTGAATTATTCCAAGCACAATATTTTCACCTGATAGAATGATTACATGTAGTAAAAAAAAAAATAGATAAAGCCAGACTTCATTGTGTCTCAAATGTATACCAACAATAAATTCCATCTGAAGGTTATAAACATATCTGTTGCATGACTTCTATCTACAAAACATATAGACTTCTGCCTGAATAATAGGATGGACCTATTGTCTAAGGGCACAAATGGTCTTGCCAGACACATGCTGTGAGGGAAAATGGATCCACTGGATGTTCTCAGGGAGAAAGACAGAGCACAGTTCTCAAAACTCACTGCAGACTGCTTGATATTAAGCACTGCATGTTATCAGCTCACAAAGCCCCTATGCTGCCATGGTTAACCCTGTCTACAGACCAGGGAAGGAGGACACAAATAACCTGGCTAAATCCACAGAGCTGTTAAGTGGCAAAGCTCGGATCAAACCCAAGCCCGTGGTTCGAGCACTTCTCTAGGCCTTCCACTTGCAGCACCACATAGGGTCCCTTCTCAGGTTGAGGTTCTTACCATTGGGGAAGATAACTTTTTTTCATCAAACTTTTGAAGAGCAAGTATAATCAATATGCAACCCTTTTTCTTCCTCAGTCACTGAAAGTCATTCAGCCCATCCTCTGCCACTTTTCAGTATGTCAGGGTTATGAGTCTGCCGAATGAGAATTGTGTGTCATAATTACTACACAGCCACCTGGATCACTCCGTTCTCCCAGTTCACGAATCATGCCATGTAGATCTGTAGTGACAATTCTGACTCATGCTGGTTTTATTGTCATGAGCCCTTGGTCACTTTGTATCTGGAATAGTTCCTCCATCTTTCATTTATTTTCTTTATATTTCTTTATTGAAAACTGCAGGCCAAGAATCTGCAGGAGTCCCCATTTGGGCATGGTTAGCGTTGCCTCATGATTAGATTCAGGTTTTGCATCATTATTAACAGGTACATTCTGGAAGTGATTCTGAGTCTGCATGTGCACTACGGGGGTGGGGGGAGCAGGGGGAGCAGAGGGAGCAGAGGGAGCAGGGGAAGCAGTGATTCAGATGTCTCCCATTCCTGGCAGCCTCACCTCGATCACTTAGTGTCACCCAGACGTCTCTGCTGTAATGTCACCCATCTACACACACACCTCCCCCCCATAGTTAGTCAGTATTTGGGGAAAGGTCCTTTGAAGCTATTCATTTTTTTTTTTTTTAATGTCAGCACAAACTCTGTGGGTTTATCCTGTGGATTGGAGAATGTTACTGTTGTTATTTATTTGGATTTTCAAACTGTCATCAGTTTGGCCATTGGGAGCCTCTTCACCCTGTCTGCTGAGTCACGCGTGTTCTCATCTTAGAGCATAAAAAAAAAAAAAAAACCTAATTGGAACAAGACGATTTTTCAGGCTCCTCTGGTATTTTCCTGGCTGTGGCCCTGGAGTTAACTGCTTTTTCAAGGATCCTTGTTTTATTTGGGTGGAGAACTCTACTTAGAAACCAAGTCCTGGGCTTGAGTGTGGTCACTGCTACTTCAGGGTCAAGTAGAAATAGGAAGGGTGTGTGTGTGTGTGTGTGTGTGTGTGTGTGTGTGTGTGTGTGTGTGTTGTGTGTGTGTGCACGTGCATAAGGAAAATAATTTACATGAAGATACATGTTTATACCTATTTATACATGTTTATACCTGGACTTTCTTTCTCATCTTTCCATTCCCATATTTGGAATGCCCTTCTCTGATAGTGAGAAACAAACATCCTGTTTTCTTAATGTGGTCTTCCAGGCAGGACAAAAAGGGAGGCTGAATTAAACTTCAAGAAAATGGGCTCACCATTGCTCTCCTCTTCTGTTGCTATAAGATGGTAAGGAAACCTCTCTGGGTTCAGTATTCTTCATCTCTAAACTGGTTCTGGCCATAATATGCTTCAGGAGGCCATGCAGGGTAGCAGGCAGAGCACAGGGCCAGACCAGCTGCTGGATTCTCACTTGCTGTGCAACTTTGAGCAAATGACTCAGCAACTCTGAACCTTGCCACCAGATTTGTTGTGATACTTAAACATATACAGAACTATTGCTCTGCACAGTGTCTGGCAGGTAGAACCAGTCAAATATGAACCGCCCCCAAATATGCATCCCTGCTCCTTGATTACAATGTGAAGTCATAACCGTAAGATCCACTACTGAGGAATAGCAGTAAAAACCCAAAAAAAGTTAAAATGACCATATGATTTTTTTTAAGGGCTGGAGACAGCAGCTGGACCCCATAAATTGTGTTTTTATGGACTTTTCACCCTTTCTGAGCATTCCCAAGGCAAAATAGAAACAGGAGAAAAGAAGATTTCTCCAGCAATAATGGTTCCACTTCAGGACACTCTGCCATTGCATTTCCGTCATCATGTTTAATTGTGTAACTCTAACTAAGGATGGCAGTGATTGACTAGACCTCTGTTACAGCAAGGACTTTCCAAAAACTCTTTGCTAATCCTTCTTAGATCCCTTCAAGAAAGGTAACACTTTGTCCATGTCATAAATCAGAACCTGGAAGCCTCCTAGGTTTAAATAAATAATTTCCTCAAGGCCATGCAGCCAATCTGTGGCCAAGTGCAGACTGAGTCCACATTGAGCAGCTCCAAGGCCAGTCTCCTCTCTGTTCAGTCTGCACTGTGTCCCGAGAATCACACAGGATGTACCCAGCCAGTTTATTTGAAGAATTCTGGACAGGTCCATTTGAACAAAGAAACCAATTAAACATGCTGAAAATGAGCTCTGGCCATGTCCCACCCTGTTCCCAGCGTTCCACACTCCCTGTTTCAGGAAATTAGAGCACACAAGGACTGTGGTCCTGTTGGTGCCTTGTTGCCATAGTATTTCTCCAGCCCAGCTGGATGAGCTGGCATCAGCTTGGGAACTAAAGGACTCCCACAGAGGCAGAAGTGAATTCAGCACCACAGACCCAACTCTCTTCTTCATATAGCTTATGTCTTCTGGAGCCTTGTGCATGTGGAGTGGGCCTGCATCCTTGGGTATACTTTGCCTGATGAGTGATCAGAATCCCCAGCTAAAATTCGAGTTCTTAGGAGGGGAGGAAAGTCTTGCATCATCCTTGTCTTTCCTAAAACAGAGTAGGACATCCATAAAAATGTACTTGTTACCTGAATGGGCGGATGAATGATACTGGTAACCCATCCTCAGTGATGCGTGGAAGGGATTGAAAAGGGAGGGAGAAGTCACAGTTAAGAGCTCAGTGGGACATACTATACATTTTCATAACAATAGTTTAAATCAACAGAAAATTGTAGGTACATAAGAGAAGCTTATGGAAACCAAGCATGTACTTCAGGGAAAACCTGCCTGGTGAACCCTTGCTCTGGTTCTTACTTCCTATGTGGCCCTCAGCAAGCCACTTATACTACCTGTGCCCTTATCTGTTACATGAGGTGGTTGTGAAAAATTGATTCGGTCATAAATGTGAATCACCTGCAATGTTGCCTGGCACACAGTAGGTATTTAGCAAGGATAGTGTTACCCTCCACTCTTATCACCACATAGGAAGATCCCAATGGGGCAATGAAAAGAAAATATAGTGCCCAAAGCTACATAAATGAAGAAAATGTGTTCTTTGTCCAAAGCATTCCACAAATTAAATTACCATAAACTGGCACTTTACACATGAAGTCCCCACGGAAACGAAAATGAAGCTGCCACAAGGTGAGAACTCAAATATATTTCCCTCCATCGTTAACATAGTGCGTAATGAGAAAATCAGCACAGTCACTGAGTGTGAAAGAAGACTCTGTGTGCACACCTCGCATGGAAGGGTTGTCAGAAGAAGCTGCTCCAGGCCTCTCCCCTGCCTGCCGCACTTAGGCAGCTGGAGGTTGGGAGAAGTTCACACCATCAAACCTATTTACACTTTACATCCGTTGTCTCCAGATTTAAATTGGCTGCAGATTACTTAGCAGGCTTTCTCTATTCATCTAGAAGGCTCATTTTCCCTCTTGGACATCTAAACTGCTCCTTGTCCATCCTTCCCAACTTCCTGGCCTCATTTACCAAAATGACCCTCAAACCTTCCTGTTTCCAGATGAAGTCTCACTGGTGGTTAGGGCTTCGACTTGGAGTTCAAACCATTGCAGCGGGTAATTCCAGTTTGTTGCTACAGCTCGGGAAGAGCTTCCTACCCTAGGAGGAGACTCACCCCTCCTACTCTGGAAGGTATCCCTCCCCTGAGCTCAGGTCCTGACCCACTCACTCCTCCACAGCTTCTGTCCCTCTGCTAACCCTTCCTTCCTTCCTGCACCACCATGTCTTCTCTTCAAATCAGACTGTGTGGCCTGTGTCAGCATCCCGACAGGTTCTGCTATATGCCCCTCCAGTAAACAGCCATCCCTTCTGTAACCGACCTCACCTGCTCTTCTCCAGCAAGACTGCAAGTCTCGGGCAATGGACTCGAGCAAGATGGCTCTTTCCACTTTGACTTCCATGAAGAGGTAGTGATTAGCAGCCTCTGGTGTGTTCTGATATGTACGTGTGTACACACTCACGTACACACAGAAATATTACAGATAGATGCTCCTAGACATATATACAAATTACACACATACACGAATATAAAGGCATACACACCTAGACATATGGACATCCAGTGTTGAGGGGATTGTAAGAGAGAAAGAGAGAGACTGGAATGTAACTGAGAAAACAGATGATGTCGAAGCTAAAGAAACAAAGAGCTCAGGCTGAACCTTGCTTTTCTACTGAATACCGACTCTTCCATTTTCCACACATCATTCAAGTGCCGGCTCCACATCTGGCTCTAGGCAAGGCACTGGCCCTTGCTTTTAAATGGCCCATTTAGAGCTACAGAGTGCTTAGGGGGCTTTTAAAGGGGGCAGCAGATCTTGCACCAAGAAGAGTGGTAGTATTTTTTTTTCCATCCAGGAAAGGCTGCTTAGAACATACTGGCACACCTTTACAACAAGAATACACACACACACACACACACACACACACACACACACACAGAGGGTGGCAACATAATACCTATCTCTGTATTAGTTAGCATTTTCAATAGGGCTTCCAGAGCAAGATTAGGAAATGGTTCCATAAGGTGGCCAAGCCTAAAGATACTAGCCACTGGAGCAGGGGCAGATTCTTTTCTTCACTCATTCCCAAGGCCTGAAGACATGGTAACAGGTGAAAGTAATCACTTCTAGTTTCCCCCTCCCTCCGCTTAGGTCCTGATGTCCACCCACAGGCCTGTGTCACCTGAATCCATGTGTAAAGCAGAGTCTGCATCCAGATTGAGTGGATGAGCCACTGTGCTGTAATGAGCTGCCTTTGGAAGGACAGCCCCTATTCTTGAGTGCAATGGTTTAATGGGAAATATCCCCCACAAGCCTGTGTGCTGGAACATTTGGTTCCGGTTTATAAAAATGTTTGAGGAGATTTCAAACCGTTAGGGCAGGAAGTCACCAGAAATGGGTCTCCAGGTAGACTTATATCACACCTTCTATGCTTTCTGCTCCCAGATTCACCAAGAGATGAAGAAGTGTGTCACACATTCTGACCACCACAGACCTACCATTACTCCAGTTGGCATGTCTTCCTTTCTGTGATGGACTGTATCTCATGAGCCAGGAGCTAAAATAATCCCTCATTCCAAAAACATTACTGTCAGATATTTGGTCACAATGACAAACATGTAACAAATCCATCCAACACTCCATAGAGTTGAACCTTTTACCACAGTGGACCTTTCCACACTTCAGAAAAAGCCAGTGCTGTTTTCTTCACAGTTCATCTCTTCCCTGAAAGGCACAGACTACTGGGAGGGATGCCTCTAAACCCTCTGCATCTGGGGCAATGGGAGAGTAGCCTCCACATCAGCTCAGTTGCAGTGGCCAACTGGTTGCTCATGGTGTGGGAATTAAAAACAATAGGAAGATCTGCCTTGGTGAGAGTTCATGAATTCTTGAGCGCCAAGGATATCAATCCCTTTGATGAAAGACCAGCTGAAGTTCCATGTCCTTGCCTCCCACATGTGGTGAGAAAAGCACAGAACTGGTCCAACAATGATCAGTGCAATTGATTTCCAGCATCAGCTGAGCGCTATGAAGAGGAGGGGTCAATTTCATGTAAGATATTGTGAAAAGAGATAAGATGATCCAGGTAGAGTGGATTGTGTCAGGTGCCACCACTGAAGAACAAATGGAAGTAGAGGATGAGGAAGAAAAAAATCCCAGTTGAGATTTCCTGGTCTTGTGAAAGATGGTGTCTTGATTATGCAATGACAAGGAGACTTCCACTTGAAGGGAGTATGTCAATAGTCACAGGAGGAGAGGAAGGCGCTGTAGTTGGAGAGCTTCTCTCCAGGTCCCACTAAGGCCCAGCAGTCCAGTAGCCCACTTATAAAATAAACATACAGACATTTATATTATTTAAACTGCTTGGCAATTAGCTCAGGCCTACCATTGTCTAGCTCTTACTCTTACATTTAGCCCATTTCTATTAATCTATACTTTGCCATGTGGCTTGTGGCTTACCAGTACCTTATCTTGTTCTTGTCATGGCGGCTAGCTGGCGGTGTCTCCCCACCCCAGCCTTCCACCTCCCAGAATTCTCTTCTCTCCTGTCCTGTCTATACTTCCTGCCTGGCCACTGGCCAAACAGCATTTTATTTATACAGAGCAATATCCACAGCACTTCCCCTTTTCTTTTTTTTTAAAAAGGAAGATTTTAACTTTTACATAGTAAAATTACATATAACAAAACAATTATCAAGCAAGAATTACAGTTACAATATTAAAGAAGATATCCTATATATCTTATATTTGTGAGTCCAAGGTTTTATATCTAACTTATCTTTTATCATAATTGAAATTATAATTACTGGGCAAAGAACTGCCCTTGCCTCAACTGCTGACAGTACGAATGCTGTCCTTTCTGGACAAACGGGACACAAGGAAAGCGGCCACTGTACTTTGCCAAGACAGGGTAAGATCGTATTTCAGAATTCCTGCTTCTAAAAATGGTCTGTCAAATACTCTAGGCCTGTAGCCAATTTGAATGCACCAACAATGCTGAGAAACATTAGGTGACTGTCCAGGCTGCCAGCTGTCTCTGTCTACTCTTGCAAGACTCCCAAAAGTTGCTTGCATCCTTCTCCCATTTCTCAGGTATTATTATATTCCTTCTCAGGTCTTTGATGAGGTTGAAGACTAGCAGTTATAGTTACAAATTAGTATATATATAATATCTTAGATAGAATATATTAAATATTAGACTCAGGTTCTTTAGGATAGGATATCTTTTGGAATAGTGTTTGTAACATGCCACCTACCCACGCTCTAGACTTCCCTGGATTTTAGTATGTGTTTTTTACTTGATATTGTTTGCATTGATTGTAGTTCCAACTTATCTAGGTCATTATCCCTCATTACTCCTGGACAATAGTTGATAACCATTTCTTTGTATATAGTCTTTTATTAGGTTAGAACCTTCTTATTAAGACAAAAGGGGGAGATGTAGTGGGTAGCCATTCCAGCCTTGGCCTGGAAGTTCCAACCCCCATTGAAGCTTCAGTAATGGTCATGCCTACAAGGCGGGGCTGAGGGAGGAAGCTGAAGACCCAGGATCCCGGACGCTGGAGGTGGACCGAGCAGAGTTCCCCAGAGAACACCGCCGGACTGTGCCATACCTTTCCCAAACCCTGCAACCTATCCCTTTATTTTTAAGTTACCTCACAAAATAAACCTCCCTTTTAACTATGTGGAGTGGCCTTAATAATTTCACCAATAAGGTGCAGCATGCCTCTGGAGAAAAGGAAGACTCCAGGATGGTGAAAAGCATAGAAGATAGAGTTTGCTCCAGAGAGTGAGCCTGAAGCAGGGATCGCCCCAAAGGATTAAGTTGTGGATGTTGCACCTTAGGGAACAGGGAGTCACTAAGGATGCTGAGGCCCTAAGAAATGGGGAATCACTGTGGATATTAGGTTACATATCAAGAAGAAACTCTGAACTTGAAGGTGTCTTTCCAAGAGAAATACCTGTCTTGGTCCTCTGTCTTTTCAGTCTTACCACTTAACTCAACAGAAGTGAGATTATGGGCAGATTCCAAAGGACCCACAAGGGCAAGATGGGGGGGTGTGGGGGGGGAGGGTTGCGGAGGGGTTGTGGGGGGGCTGTGGGGGGTTGCGGGGGGGGGGGGGGTGCGGTTTAGGCTCCATGATAACCAGCAACACCTTCCAGCACACAGAGGAGGAACACTCCTTCTTAGAGTAGAAGTCTCCTCCTTCATGGGTCTGAAAGAACCCATCCACCTCTCTCCTTAGAAAGAGAGTCTTCTCTGAATTTGAAGAGGTCATTGAGTCACACCAACTATTGGTCTCTCAGACAAAAAAAATGAGGTTTTAGTCATGGCAGTTCCAGTCCATTCTGTGGAAAAGGGGGCTTCATCAGCCCCATCAGCAGAAGGCCACCAACATGAGCTATTCACATGCTACCTGTTTCTGCTCTGTCTGATCAAATACCCCAACTGAATGAGCAGGACAGGCATTAAGGAAGCACATAAAATTGATTAGAGAATGGAAAATTACAGTGATTCAAAGGGACTCTGAAACCAGAAGAAATACCAAGCTGAGCAACAAGAGCTGGCAGCTTCATTTATAGTTGAACTAATGGAAAGAGAAAGAAGACATTAATAAAAGTAATTAAAACAAAGATATAATTAGAGTGTAGGAAAGGCTTTCTGGAACAAAGAATGATATTTCTGAATTTTAAAAATTCAGTAGACAAATATAAAAAAAGAATATTAACTGCCGAGAATAGATTTCATTTTCTAAGAGACTGAGTTTCTGAAGACAGAAAGAAATCACCCTCAAATGGAAATTGAATGCAAAAAGAAAAGGAATTAGAGATAAATTCAAAGAACAACTACATTCACACCAGGCGAGCCAGAAGACAAGCGGTAAGAACACACCAAGAGCGATAAGCAAACAATGAAACTAAGTACTGGGAATGTTCTCTAAGTGAGGAATATTTGGTGTCTTGAATGGCCAGGGAATCTTAGGATGGATTGGTGAAAATTAACCTTTGTTGAAGAACTTTGGCAAGATGTTTAGACTTCAAAGATAGGCAGGTTATTTATCAGTTGTCTGTCATGCTAACAATGCCTGAGTCAATCCACCTATAAGAAGGGGTTTGTTTGGGCTGTGGTTTTAGAACTAGCAATCTGCAACAGCTGGATGGGTTGTGTTGGGCCTGTGGCGTCACCGTGTGGTGGGAACACATGGTGGAACAACAGCATTGGAAGCTAAAGAAGAGAAAGAGGAAGAAAAAGAAAGAAAGGAAGGAAGGAAGGAAGGAAGGAAGGAAGGAAGGAAGGAAGGAAGGAGAAGGGAAGGGAAGGGAAGGAAGGAAGGAAGGAAGAAAGAAAGAAAGAAAGAAAGAAAGAAAGAAAGAAAGAAAATCAGTGCTTCCACAACCCCTTATGTCCTAAAGACCTCTGACTGAGCCAAACTTCTTAAAGTTTTGACCACTTCCCAACACCACATCTCTGAGGCCCAAGCCTTTAACAATGCCCTTTGGGGGCCATTCCTGATACAGGAAATGAGTTTAATTTTAGTGTAGTGAGTGAAGATAGAGTTATCTGTGAGACTCGGCATGGAGCACTGTGTTTCTGGATGTGCCCTGCTCACCCAATTTTCTTGTTGCTAACCCAGGGCACTAGATGGTATCTCAAGTAGACTATAAAAATGTATAGGTTTAATATAGACTGCTCCCAGAAGCAGCCAATGACAGCTCTAGAGTGAGAGACAAGGCCCAGCTTCTCCATCCCTCTCTTCCACTACATCTCAGAGGGACTGTCACCCTCAGAGATTGGAACTAGGGTGAGTGGGTAGAAAGACTAACAAGGTCAGAATTTCCTCTTCATTATTCTGCTCCAGTGCCCTACTGAGGAAACTAGCAAGCTTCTCAAGAGATTTGTCCCTGAAGTCTTTAAACACGATCTCAGCTGTAGCTCAATGATTATTAAATACAACTTGAGCACTCTAGTTCAATTTATGTTTTCTTTGGCCTTGCCCTCCTCCTGCTCCCCCAGCCGAGAATTCTAGCAACACAGCACCGAGAAACTCAGATCTGAAAACATCAGAACTGCTGGTCAGGATCCTTAATATCACAGTAACTCCTTTGGACAAATCCAGGAACATTTGTTCTGGCCTCTAGCCAAGTCATCCCTGTGCAGCTTCTAGGAGAAGCAGCAAGCCAGTAATAATACGCACTAGAAACAGAAAGGAGCCAATCCAAGTGCATGCTGAGAAGACTATCTCCCAGCTTGCACCTCTGCTTAAGCCATCTTGAATTTTTTAGAAAATCGCTTTGCGGAGTGGAGTTGCTGATTCTTCTACCACTGACTTGTGCTATGTCAACTTATTTCACTGTAGGATGGGATGACAGCCAAACTAAGAACGTCCATCACTAGTACCAGGTTCGAAATCAGCCTTTATAGTGTGCTGCTCAAGGCTGTGAAACAAAGGCTGATTGGTGAACTGGGAGATATTGTTCTGGACTCCCAGGAGTCTATTGTTACCCCATAGGGTCCTCAGGTTGGTCCTTCCTATCCTGTCTCCTGTATCTGAGAATGCTGCAGTCTACCAGAAAAGAGCCTCCAGGTTCAAACAGTAAAAGGTCACTTATTTGTCTTTAAGGCTGCCACTATCCAGTCAAAAGAAACACAAGGCCATCCATGATCTAACAATTGAAGCCTGTGAGCTTCGCTTTGAGTTAATACCCTTGGAGGTAACTGAGTGCTGCCTCCATGGCCTGACCTCACATCCAAAGGAGCTTGATTTATGCTCACAGAAAATAAAGACCTAGGCATCCAAAGCAATTCTGAGAGCTGGTGACATAATCACTGGAGAAAACCTGAGCCCAGAACTAACAAGCCTCCTTTGCAGGAAATTGTCAAACTGTATCAAGGCAGGAGTTCTTTTCTATTCAGATCTTTTATAAAGCTAGCCCCTATTTCTCCTGGCTGGCAATTCTTATTAGCCGTCCAGATAAAATGACAGCATAATGGCCTGAGTCTTCATCTTTTCTTTTTGTTTTTATTTTTGTTTTTTTTTCAGCTGTACTTATCTTTGTAAATCTATTGAATGTACCACTTTGGAAATTTAGGTGAGGTTTTTCTCTCCTGTCTATGTGCTAACATTATTCTCCTCTGTAGGACTGGTGTCTCATTTTTTGGCATTAGCTGATGAACTTTTAATAATATTCCAAAGAAGGGGTCTGAGGACTTGACCTTCTGATAAAGAAGCATTGGGGCATTCTAGAGAATATCACATGACTTGGAAAAAAAACAAATATCTGACCAGTATGCTCCAAGCAAAAGTACATGAGGTCATTTCATAAAGAACTGGCTGCCAGTCTGTGTGTTTTTTACTTTTAAACAGGAGCTATTTGTTCACAGCTTCATATATGGCTATAACATGCTTTGATCAAATCCCCCATTTTCCTCTCTCATCTTCCTCCCACTACATCTGAACCCTTTCCTCTTCCCAAGAAGTTCCCACCCACTCCCCTGTCTTTTTTCTTTTGTGTGTGTGTGTCCTACTGCATTTAACTGGGGTTGCCTGCATGAGCATGTTTATGGGGATGAGGGGGGAAGGCTCCTATTGAGTAAGGCCAGCTTAGCAGTGTCTATACCACTGAAGAATATGACTCCCACAACCATTAACTGCCCATAGCTCCTCAAGGAGGGTTGGAGTCTCGTGGATCCCTCTCCCATCCGTAATGAAATGGTGATGAGTATGGTCTTAGACAGGTCTTCTGTAAGAAGCCACATCACTGTGAGTTCATGAATGCAGTGACTGTCACGCTCAGAAGACAGCACTTCACAGCACTCTCCCCCATTCCCTACCTCTTACTCTCTTTCCATGTCTTCCATGTATTCCCTGAGCTTTGGAGGGATATTGACATCTTTCTTGTCCTGAACCCTCTATGGTCATCTATTCCTAGCATTTTGAGCAGTTATAAACCTTTACATTAACTACTGCCCATTGTGAACAGAAGCTTCTCTGACAAATGATAGTCTATGAATGAAACATTTAGAAAGTAGTTTGACATCATGTCCATCTAGCCAAGTAACAGTAGCAGATTTCTCTAGATCAGTGGTCCTCAGCCTTCTTAAAGCTGTGACCCTTTAATATAGTTCCTTGTGTTGTGGTGACCCCCCAACCAGAAAATTATTTTGGTGCTACTTCATAATTGTATGTTGCTACATAACAGTCGAATTGAAATGTAAATATCTGATATGCAACCGCAAAGGGGTTGTGACCCACAGGTTGAGAACCACTGCTGTAGACCCTCTAACCAAGCCATGGGCGTTTTTCTGGGTTTATTTAACCAGATATAAATTCCCTGTAGAGTGAACCTGAAATCCAATCCAAAAGTAGCTGGTTGCCCCCACAACAGTCACACCACTATTTCACCAGTGGTCACAGCTTCCGGGCAGGTGGGTAGTATAGCTCACAGTGTCCATAGCTGGGTAAGACTGTTGATGTTTCTTCTCGCCCAGCAGCCTGCATAGCTCACTGAAATTAGAAAGCTGTGAAAGGACGTCCAACTCAATTCCAGCTTGATTTCTCTGGGTCCCATAACCAAGTGTGTGATGTCTTCAGGAGTGGTGTCTTAACATCTAGTTCTTGTGGGCAACCAGGAACAATTACAAGCCTGTATTACCTGGGGAGTCTATATGGCCTCCCTAACCAAGAACTCATAAAGAGGGATCCCACACATGGCACTGGGATTTTTGTTTAATAACCTATGGATTCTGGGAGCAGCATTAAAGGTACCTCCTTCAAACTCTTTTTCAATTATATTTTTAATTAGCTTACAAGACAGTAAGCTTTCATGTGGCTTTTCATACCTTTGTTTGGGTTAAACATACAAACACTCCTTGTTTCCCTTATCCTGCCACTCCTGTCCTCGCGTGAACCTTACATGTCATTATGTCACAGGATTGATATTGTCCTCAGTATCCTTCCTGAACAGGACTTTCTGATACCATTAGCCACATGTTGTCCTGCTCATCATTGCTCAGCATTATTCTGTCTCAATATAGAAATTGGGTCTTTAACTTCAGAAAAAGGCATGTGAGCATGCAAAAAGCAAGCAGCTTAGAAGCCTAACCAGGAACTGAGTTGGCCATCCTCTTGCTCTTGGACTTTCTAGACCCTAGAATTCTGATGGCAGCTTTGTGTCACTTAAGCCATCTGATACTTTATGGTTTTTTTTTTTTTTTTTTTTTTTTTTTTTTTTTGGCAGACCAAACTGACTACCTACTGATTCAAAATATTTAGTCTAACAAGAGCCTCTGGTGATGAGTTACATGTGAAAGTTCAAGAAGCCTTCTGCTTCAGTTGACCTTGATCTTAAATTAGGAAACTTCTTGCCTGTTCTAACCATCATTTTTCACTGGAAAAAAAACTTGAACAGTAACCAGATGTGGCTTTACACTCTCTGAACATAAAGATCACTTTTTAGCCTCAATTTATCATTCTTGAAGATAGAGGGAACCCATGGGCTCTAGTTAAAAGTGAAGAGGTAGCCTGATGTGGTGGCACACACCTTTAATCCCAGCACTTGGGAGGCAGTGGCAGGTGGATCTCTGTGAGTTCGAGGGCAGCCAGAGCTATGGGAGAGAGGGGGGAGGGAGAGAGGGAGGGAGGGAGGAAGGGAGGGAGAGAGAGAGAGAGAGAGAGAGAGAGAGAGAGAGAGAGAGAGAGAGAGAGACTACCCTTTAGGATTACGGTGTGCCTAGAAGGACTGGGAGTTGCCCTTGGTTTGCAGGAAAGGCTTACAAGAGGATCACCAATGGTCATATGGTACAAAAGTGACCTAAATGCATGCTTCTTTGAATCATATACCTCCTGCTGCCTTCCCTATGGAATGCATTTTATCTTTGGTGTCTGGTCTTCTGTCTACTCAGGAGTCCCATCATTCATGGGGCTACGTTGTTTGGAACAACACTTATGAAACCTTTCAAAAAAAGAAAACCTTGGTATTTTCCCACATCTAGAACATATTAGCTGTGCCTTGTGGGTGTGACCCCTCTCAAATTTACATTGAAATTTAATCCCAATGCAATATTGTAATGGTGGGGATTTTAGGTGATAAAGTCATGAAAGTTTCAGCCTCCTGAATGGATCTATCATTTATTTATAAAAAGTCTTTGGAAACTAAATTGATCTTTTTGTCCTTCTATCATGTGAGGCCACATCTGTCTCCTCTGAGAGAGGCCGCACTAAGGCCCTTCTTGGGTCAGAGAGCAGCCCTCCACCAGCAGCCTGTTACCACCTTGATACTGCACCCCAAGTCTCCAGACCTGTGTAAAATAAATCACTTACGTTATAGAATTTTGTTATAGAAGCACACACTATACTGTGATAAATCAAAGCTTAACTCTTCCTGTTTCTTTGGTATTAATAATAGTTGATGACAAAGTATGTATGGCCACAATATGAGTAATAGGCAAATATGTCTCGCTCAAAAAGATTATCACAAGTAGCAATGGGTGTCAATAGAGGACGACTGGACAAGAAATATTTGATTTTATGGCCTGGTGCCAGAAAAGTACAGAACTCATTCTAGGGTGGGAGGAAGGGTCTCTGCCCTCACCAAGGGAAGCTAGAACAGGGTCAGTCATTTCCACCTGACTGGGTACAGTGGGTGGTAATCTGCAGTGAGCATGTTGATATTTGTAGCTTGAGTTTTATTTTAAACTCAAGTTAGAACATTTCATCTTAGAATTCCCAGTGCTAGATTTTTTTTATGCCACTGTATGACTTTTACATATTGCCTAATTCTTCTCCAAGAGAGCTGCACAGAGGCCTTATGCCCACTGGACAGTTTTGCTGTGTTTTCCTGACTGTTATGAAGTATGCCTCACTACAATCCAGAAGGTGTACCTGAGTGACTTACCTCTTCCTTTCTTCATTAATAAAGTCCAAGGTAATATGAATGTCCCCTAAGGTAGACATTCCTTCTTTGTCATTGCTGCTCTGTGTTTTTGTTCAGCACTGAGAGCAGAGTAGCATTCCCTATTGCGGCTTTCAGTTTTCTTTAGGTAATGAAGTTGTCAACAGAGAAAAAACAAGAATTAATCAGATAACTTGTGTCTTTCAAAAAAGCCTAACTTTTCAACAAATATCTAAAGCATCAAAGACCTCACATAGGATCGCTTGTCTAATCTCTGTCAATTTGCACTCGTGGTTGAGAAAAGTCTAACCACCAGGTTTGATGGCTCATGCATGTAATCCCAGCACTGGGAAGTCTAGATTCGGATGATCACTTCAAGCCCAAAGTCATCCCTCTTGGGCTCCATCATGAGGTCCTCAAAGTCAGTCCCTATCTCAAAACTAAAATAAATGGCCATAAATCAGAGCTTGTATCTAACCAGGCACTCTTCCCTTTCATACATATATCAGTACAATCATGTTTTTTCCTCTAAGATTTGCTTCACTTAATAGTATGCCTTTCATGTCCACACACTCATACACATGACTGCTTATCCTCTGTTATTAAATGTCCTGGAGCCAGGTCTACATGTCCACTAGTCACAGTTTAGTTCGGCCTCACCCAAGCACCACCACTGCAGAAGGGAAAGAGAAAAAGCAAACTCCCTGAGCATCTGCTGCTTTTCTGATGACCATTGCTATAGATGTATCAGGGTGAATAAGGCGGTCTCTAGTACTATCCTATAGAGGTTCTGTTTCTCCTTTATAGACACCAAAAGTGGAATTCCTGAAAGCAAAGGCTTCTGTCCACTGTCACATAACAATGGGGCAAATGGGGCAAAATTCAAATGGAAATGACTCTGGTTCCAAAGCCACCTAAGACATTCAGCACACATCTGTCTACAGGGTAACACAGTGAACTGCAGAGTGTTTTCAACACACCTGTCTACAGGGTAGCACATGGCGCTTGAGAGTGTTCTCAGTTGTGCTATGAGTAAAGGCATACATTCATTTTTAACTTCAATATAAGAAAAAAATCACCACTTAGTTCTGGTGCATCTTTATTTTTATATTTTAAGAACTTTTGTGAATAATGTTCAGAGGTGAAAATCAACTGTCTGAAAACACTCAGAAAGAAAGTAAACAAACATGTTAAATGCACTTTCTATTCTGTTTTTGCTGACGTGATAGCTAGATGCCAGGAAGATCTGAAATGGGGAATATCCTAGAGATTAATCAACTGCTTCTCGGTGTCATGCATGAAGCTGGGACACTTTACTTTTGCCAATACTCATTCTAGATTCCAAATGTATCATTAAGAGATTGTTGCTGTTCCTCACTTTTGACTATTCTTTACATACTTGTATCATCAGGATGAGAAACCTAAATCAAGTTTCTGGAATTTTAGATGATTCATAACTTGGCTAAAGTGAAAAAATAGGATATCTTATTAGGTCTAGAGTACAAAACATTTTCAATTTTGGATATATAATTAATAATTACTGATTCCATTAAATTACTTTTCTTCATATAATCTTTGTTATCTTTTTTGTTTGTTTGTTTGAGCTGAGGATCGAACCCAAGGCCTTGTGCTTGCTAGGCAAGCGCTCTACCACTGAGCTAAATCCCCAGCCCAATCTTTGTTATCTTAATGTACATACCTGATTCAACATTTACCCATTTACAAATCACATCAGATAATTTGGACTCAAAAACAGCATAAAAAATTAAAGGATAGTGAATTTTATAAGTATAGGATGGTCCATATTCTTGCTTCATAGTATTTATTATATGATAAAATTATTCCTGCAGAATGACTAACTGGACAAGAAGGCCACATTTCAGTTTTTCTTTAGAGTGACATTGTTCACTCATGGATTCTTGAGTTTCAAATACATCTAGGAGGTCATTATCTGCAGATGAATGATCTAAAATGATATGACTCCTACACAATCAATTTGACTACCATCCTCACAGTGGAGATGCCTGCTGCCTCTTTGCATCTGTCTTCTCATTTTTATCTATAATCCTGAACTCTATGACTTTGTAAATTGTATTCTTTTTGCTGTAATGAGTGAGGAATGAAAGATTCTGAATTTTCAATTGTGTTCAAAGGAAACTAAACAGAGACTATAAAGGGAGTATTTCCTGTCTCCTTTGTACCTTCTGACAGGTGATAAAATAAAATTGGCAACATAAAAATAAAACCAAAGAACAGTAAAATAACGATGAGTCATTTCACTATTGTATCTTGCCTTTGTATAATAATAATTTTTATAATAATTTTTTCTTTTTATAAAATTATTAAGAGAATAACGAAAATAATAGATAATAATATAATACCTAGAATGATGAAAAGTTTTTCAAGGTTTAAGAAAACTAAGATCACTCAGATTTTATTGTATATCTTACCTTTCATAGAGTTCAGTAGACCTATGTGGTAATTATAAGGCAAAAATAGTATTAGTTTTTAATAAGTAAAATTCTTCTTTGTACTGGAAGATTAATAGGAAGAAATTTTAAAAGTCATATAATATTAATAATTACAAATAGAATTACTCAAAGGAAGTGGAACTAAAACTAACTACAATGGACACTAAGAAAGAGAGATTAAAATATACAGCTTGTCTATCAATTGATGACTTCATAGAAATTATAACTTAAGACAAACAGCTTATAAAAACATCAATGGAGCAAGTCTTGTAAAAATCCTCCATAAGGAGCTTGGTAGACCCTCTCCTAATGAAGAAGGCATTTAACTGGTGAAAATGATAACATAATAATTTCATCTCTAGAGGTTGATCTTTAGGTATGTTGAAATTTCAGAGGTATTGTAAATATATATATATATATATATATATATATATATGTGTGTGTGTGTGTGTGTGTGTGTGTGTGTGTGTGTGTGTGTGTATACATATGTATATATACATATATATAGTAACATTTTAAACTATAAACATTGATGGCTTTATGAAGACAGTTTCATTTAAATATATCATGGAACAGACTATATTCATTTCCCATGCCCTCCTATATGCCCCCTCCTTCTAGTCTAGTTCTTTCCCTAGACACTTTTCACTTCAGTTTTCATGTAATTCATATTATGTGTGGCGTATGTACACATGCATCCATGGAAAACCTAACATTCTTAAATGAGAGAAAATGTGCAATGTCTGTCTTTCTGAATCTGTCCTATTTTGCTTCATGTAATTTCCAGTTGCATCTGTTTTTTAAGAAACAACAGAGTTTCATTCCTCCTTTGGATGAACAAAGCTTCATTGTATGTTTATATCACATTGTCTTTATATGTTGGGAGGCACAAAGGCTATTCTATAGCTTAGCTATTGTGAATAGTGCTAGCAAAAAAAGGTATGGATGTATAAGTAACTGGGGTATATATCAACTTGGGGTCCCTTGACCAAAAAGTGGTAATAACCAGGTCATATGATGGTTATATTTTGTCTGTTTGATTTTTGAGGAACCTCCATTGTGCTTTCCAAAATAGCTAGACTACATTACATTCCCACTCACTTCCATGGTCTCACCAGCATTTGTTTTGTTTCTTTTTTTTTTTTTTTAAGTTTAATTTATTTATTTTGCTAATTATTAGGTGTGTGTGTGTGTGTGTGTGTGTGTGTGTGTGTGTGTGTGTGTGTAACATGAGAGAGTACAGGCATGACCTTGCCAATGTTCTCATGTGGGAGACTTGAAGGAAGAATTTCAGGAGTCCATTCTCTCCTTCCCCATGAGTGGCTAATCTTGGTTGTCAACTTTATACAAGTGGAGTAGAGAAAACCTCAGTTGAAGAATTACCTTGATCTGATCAGCCTATAGATGAGTCTGTCACACACTTTCTGGGTTGATAATTTATGCAGGAGGGCGCAGCCCACTCTAGACTAAGTGCAGTCCCTGGTTGGCCTGGGTTATCTATATAAGAATGTGAGCTGGGCGGTGGTGGCGCACGCCTTTAATCCCAGTACTCAGGAGGCAGAGTCAGGCAGATCTCTGTGAGTTTGAGGCCAGCCTGGACTACCAAGTGAGTTCCAGGAAAGGCACAAAGCTACACAGGGAAACCCTGTCTCAAAAACCAAAAAAATAAAAATAAAAATAAAAATAATCCCTTTCTACCCAAATTTGGCTTGGGTCAGTGTTTTATCACATCAACAGAGAGCAAACTAGGATACTCACTAAGCCGTCTCACTGGTCCTGTTTTTGTTTGTTTGTTTGTTTGTTTGTTTGTTGTTTGTTTCTTTTGTTTGTATAACTTACAGCTGTTCTTACTGGACTGAGATGGAATTTCTGTGTAGTTTAATTTGTGTTTTTCTGATGCCCAGGATATTGAATTTTCTTTTCCTTTGTTTACTGACCATATGTACATTTCTGGAGAACTACCCATTCCTTAGTCCATTTATTGACTAGGCTGTTTGACCTTTTTTGATATTTAGTTTTTGTGTTCTTTACATATTCTAAATGTTAATCCTCTGTTGGTTATGTTGCTAGGAAAGATGTACTTCCATTCTGTATAGTGTTTCTTCACTCACTTACTTCCTTTACTATAAAGAACCTTTTAATTTCATGTAAGCCCACTTGTCAGGGTTTATGATTGCTTCCTGGGCTATTGGAGTCCTTCGGAGAAAGTCCTTACTTATGCCTATGATCTATGCTAGTTCATATTATAATAGCTATTAGCTGTGTGTGTGTGTGTGTGTGTGTGTGTGTGTGTGTGTGTGTGTGTGTGTAACATGAGGGAGTACAGGCATGTACTATGAAGCGTTCTCCTTCAACCATTTCAGAGTTTCCAGTCTTACACTAAGGCCTTAGATGTATTTTAAATTTTTTTGGTTTCATTGCAGGGCAAAATATGGGAATCCAGCTTCATTTGTCCGCATGTGGCTATCCAGTTTCCCTAACACCGTTTGTTAAACAGGCCGTGTTTTCTCCAGTGTGTGTTTTTGAAACCTTTCTTAGAACTCGAGTGGTTAGAGCTGTGTGGCTTTGATTCTTAGTCCTCTGTTCTATTTCACTGATGTCTGTGTCTGTTTCCATGCCAGTACCACGCTGTTTCTGTTACTGTGGCTCTGGAAGACAACATGAAGCCCGGCATTGTGATGACTCCAACACTGTTCCTTTTGTTCCTGATTGCTCCGGTTATGCAGTACCCTTTGTGCTGCCATATGCATTTTAAGATTGTTTCTCTAGCTCTGGGAAGAATGGCACTATAATTTTGATAGGAACTGTGTTGAATCTGTAGATGGCTTTTGGTAAGACAGTCATTGTCTTCATGTTGTTTCTGCCAACCCATGAATATATGCAGTCTATATATGGTCTAGTGTAAAAACATTTATTTATTATCTGATGTGTGCAAAGGTCAGGGATGGTTCTGTAGAGTTGGTTCTTTTCCTTCACCTTTATGTGAGTTATAGCATGAATCTTAAAAGTTCTTATGAATACAATCAAACCTGAGGCCAGTTATTGGGGTGAATGCTGGAAGATCAGAGAAGCAGAACAAGCCACAGCTACTTCACCTTGCCAATTCCCCAGCTGATCCTGTTTCCTCAGACTGGAAGCCTCTGAGTCCTCATCCAAATGAATCTCAGCTAAACTGCTGCTCCAAACCCTAAAAGCTTAACCAGCTAAAAGCTTCTAGTTTCTGGTCTTCACACCTTATATACCTTTCTGCTTTCTGCTGTCACTTCCTGGGATTAAAGGCATGAGTCACCATGCTTGGCTGGATCCTTGAACACACAGAGATCCAGGTAGATCTCTGCCTCTGGAATGCTAGGATTAAAGGTGTGTGCTACCATTGCCTATCCTCTATGTTTAATATTGTGGCTGTTCTGTTCTCTGACCCCAGATAAGTTTATTAGCGTGCATAGTATTTTGGGGAACACAATACCACCACAGTGAGTTCTTGCCCTGGGAATAGAGGTTAGATGGTCAGCCTCAGCAGAAAGTGCCTTTATCCTCTGAGATGTCTCTTCATCCCTCTGCTGTCCTTTTTAGTTTTTTCCATTGGTGTTCTGAAAGATTTTGCTGTGGAAATCTGTCGTTCCCTTGGTTAGATTCATTCCTAAGTTTTTTGTTTATCTTAAATGTGGTTGTTTTCCTGATTTCTTTTTTCTTGGCGTGTTTGTTTTTGTTAGACAGGAAAGCCCTACTGATTTTGTGTCCTGTTACTTTGCTGAAAGGGATACTCATTTCAAAGAGGTTTTTGGATGATTTAGGGTCTCCTATATATAGCATCATATCAACTCAAATTGGGATAACTTGACTTTTTCCATCCTACTTTTATTCCTTTGATTTCTTTATCTTGTCTCAGTGCTCTAGTTAAGACTTCAGGGACTATATTGAATAATAGTGGAGAAAAGAACATCCTTATCTCATTTCTGAATTCAGAAGACTCACTTTCTGCTTTGCCTCATTTAGTTTATTGGTGCTATTGTATTTGGATTCTATAGCCTTTACTATGATGAGGTATATACTTCTTAGTTTCTTTTAAAAATAAATTTAGATTATTTATTTTATGTGTATGTAACTAGTGTAGCTAGAGTTTTCCTCTCCGGGTCCCTCCAAACCCCGGCAGTCCCGCAGCCCACTTATAAAATAAACACACAGACTCTATATTATTTAAACGGTTTGGCCTAATGGCTCAGGCTTCTTGCTAGCTGTTCTTGTATCTTAAATTAACCCATTTCTATTAATCTATAAGTTGCCACATGGCTTGTAGCTTACCAGTACCTTACATCTCACTTGTCATGGCGGTGGCTGGCAGTGTCTCTCTGCCTCTGCCTTCCACTTCCCAGAATTCTCTTCTCTGCTTGTCCTGCCTATACTTCCTACCTGGCTACTGGCCAATCAGTGTTTTATTTATTAACCAATCAGAGCAACACATTTGACATACAGAACATCCCACAGCAAATGAGTCTTTCTCTGTCCTGCCTGTCAGCTCCTAAATAACCACAGGGAGACTTCTTATTAATTGTGAAAGCTCAGCCTTAGCTTAGGCTTGTTACTTACTAGCTCTTATCATTTAAATTAACCCATTTCTATTAATTTATGTGCTGCCTCATGGCTCATGGCTTTTACCTCTCCTCCTACTTGTCCTACTTCCTCTGTACCTGGCTGGCAACTCCACCCTTCTTCCTCTCTGAGTCTCCTCTGTCCCCAGACATCCCACTTAACCTCTTCCTGCCTACCTATTGGCCATTCAGCTCTTTATTAAACCAATCACAGTGTAATTGGTTGTAATTGTAATGAATCTTCACATGATGTAAAGGAATATTCCACAACATGTGTATGGATATTTTACCTGCATTGTGTGTCTATGTGCCACATGGGTGCCTGGTGCCGATGGCAGTCAGAAGAGAGGGTAGATAACCTGGAATTAGAGTTATGGATGGCTGTGAGCCACCACATAGTGCTGGGAACTCAATTCAGGCCTGCTATAAGAGCAACAAGTACTTCTAGCTATTGGATAAACTCCTCAGGCTCCCTTCCTAGTTTCTTCAGGGCTTTTATCATAATGAGATGTTAGACATTACCAAAGGAAACAATTTCATTACAACTATTAAGATGACTATGTGATTTCTCTCCTTATATTTATGTGGTATATTTATTGATCTGCATATGTCGGATCATTCTTGTATCCCTGAAAGTAAGTCAATTTAGTAATGAGGAATGACCTCATATTTTTTATTTAAATTTTATTTTATGTATCTGGGTATTTTTCATGCATTTATCTGTATGAGTACTAAGTATTGAATGTGAGTCCTCTGGAAGAACAATCAGTGCTCTGAACAGCTGAGCCATCTCTCTAGTCCCCTTTTAAAGGCATTCTTGAAATAAGTTTTCAAATATTTTATTTAAATTTTTCTGACCATGTTAATCATGGAGATTGGCTCATAATTTTCATTTTTTTAAATTGTTTATCTAGTTTGGTAACATGGCTTTTTAAAATGAAATTGATAGCATTCCTTCCCTTTTTTAATTTTTGGAATAATTTGAGTAGTGGAGTTAATGTTTATTTGAAGGGCTGATAGAATTTAGCAGTGAATCCATTTGATTGTAGACAGTTTTTTATTTGGGAGATTTTCCAACACTTACTTTGATTGCTTGCTATGGTCCTTTTAAGTTGTTTCCACCCTCTAGGTTTAAGTTTGGTAGGTCATATGTGTCTGGAAATTTATCCAGTTCTAGATTTTTCATTATATTGGAGTATAGGTTTCCAATGTATATTTGAATGATCCTCTGAATTGCACAGGTATCTGTTGCAGTGTCTCCTCTTTCATTTCGAATTTTCTTCTCTCTTTCTTTTGGCTATTTGGCTAAAAGTTTACCATTCTTGTTTATCTTTCCAAAGAGCCAACCTTTTATCTCATTGATCTTTGAGTTGGTATTTTTTGTATTGTTCTTTTCATTTCCATTTCATTAATATCGGCCTGATTTTATTATCTCTTTTGATCTACTTAATTGAGGTTTAATGACTCAGAAAGAAGGGGGCCTTGCATAAACACCAGATATTTACTCTCTCTCCCTTTCCAGGGTCCTAACAGTCAGTGCTCACTATCAGCCAAACCAATCTAAGGTCAATTGGTAAAAGAGCTCAATTGATGCTGTCCACATTTGTCAGGATCCAGAGCCCAAGGAGCAAGAGTGGGTGCAAAGGAAAAGACAGAAGAAGTCAGGACAGTCCCCAAGGATCCAATAGTAGATGTGTGAAAATGGTAGTAAGGTGGATTTCACCCAAGGTCATGACAGAGTAAGATAGCAGGATCCCAGGGATACACACAGAGGCATCCTTTTCAGGGGTGTGCAGATGCTCACCCCCATGAGCATGACCCCATGAGCATCTCACTCACCTCATTCTGAGTCTGGATTAACTACCAAGTAACTTGGGGATTGCTTCCAATAAGATTAAGAAAAGAGATGAGTTACCTTAACCCATAGCATACACTGAATAGTTTGATAAAGATATCTCTTTTAACTTTCCCCCTCAAAAACCTCTAAGTATACTAGTCATATAGGAAATAAACAGGGCTAGTATGTTTACAAGCAAGCATTGCTGATAAACCCTGAATTTTGAATATTTTATAAGTATATGTCACTGATTCTAAACTTACATTTTCACATCTTAATATTTCTGGAGTAAAGATTTGTCATATAATTAATGGTGTACCAAATATAATCAGCAGTAATTTTTTTTTCTTGGAAGTACATAAAGTAATAGCATGCCTTGTGATCGATGTTATCTTAGGTTTAGTGAAAACCAGCATAATTACTTTAAAGATGCACTAACAAATTTTTCATTTTTCCTAAAATAGCTAGCAAAACAACAGTAATATTCTATGAATGGATATGTAGAGGAAGGAAGAAATGATCTGGGCTCTCATAGGTATTTACCTTCAGGATAGATGTAGCATGTCAGTTAAAACATCAGTTCACACACACCAGTTGTTTAAGTAGTCATCATGATCTTCTAGATTGATCAGTTGAGAAAGCCTGAATGATGCATTAGTCATAATCATCCACCTAACTCTCATTATTTCATTTCCTGCCAAATTGATGCTGATGCTGTGCATTTTCCGTGGTCATGGTGATAATGTGAGAAGCTATTTTACAGCATCTTCCTCCTCTCTTTCATCTTTTCCCAATAGCATTCTTACCAGTTCTCAATTCAGTTTCCTGATCTTAAATCATTGGTTCTAGTATCAAAGTGCATTTTTCAATGTTATGCTAGCACCGAGCATGCATCCCTCAATGTTTTGAGTTTGAGCACTTAATTTCACTTCCGCCAAGTCAAGCCAGTGAGCATGCACACGACACCATGCTTAACAGCAGCTTGGTTTAAAACAGAGGAAAAAATTATTTATCTGTCACTTTACTATTTTTTCTAGTGATTTACTTTAATCCCACTCAGTAAGAGATGAAAATTATTTTTCCTCTTTTGATGAGTCACAGCAGTAACAGCTTCCTAACTTACCCATTACCTCTTCCTGTCAGTTTCCTTTGTAAAATCAAGAGATTGATTCACTTTTAGCAAACGTAAGATTATATATTAAAACTGTGTGTGACTTAACTCTTCTGGGGCCACAGAAATATCTTTTTCATTTAAAGAACGTGTGTGTGTGTGTGTGTGTGTGTGTGTGTGTGTGTGTGTGTGTTATGTGTGCATATATGTCATAAATCAGAGTGTTAATTATTAATAACACCATGTGGTCTTATAAAGTGTTAACCAATTCAGAGGAAAATAAGTTTTTCCCTACTGTGATTATAGATCACAATCTACTTCTAATCATGGGCTTAAATGCTAGGCTTGGCAGCCATTATTCATCCCAAAGCCGTTTTAATTTCAATTTCAGTGATTTATTAGTGTTGGTGAAACAATCTTCTTTGGCCATTTTTTGTTTTGGGTCCACATGGTTCATAATGTTGGAGCATCTGCAGGATGTTGGTGATGGATGGCCAGTGACTGGAGACATACTGGCACGAAATTACCATAGAGTCCAGTAGCAAGCGCATTGTAATGACCAACCTAAAGAAATTACTTACAAACCCTTCCTTTTTGTGTTTTTAATTGCTAACATACATGGTGTTACAATAACTCCAGATCTTCTTACCTAGATTCATATACTTTATATCACTTATGGATATTTCCTTGTTGAGATTTTTCATAGCTAGTCCTATTACAGTTTTGTGTCCTTGGCTTCAGGCTCTCTTACTCCAGTGCTCTGTGAGAGCATCTCCCAATAACTGTGGTGACCTTGATATTTTGTTTTCCCATTCTTCTGAATCAATCACTTTTACCTTATGTGAACATAACCCCAAGAATTACCTCTGCCGAGTCTTTGCCTTTTAAGCCTTATTTCCAAAGAGACACAGAAAACCACATACTGTGCTAAGGAAAGCTAGGCATTAGTACTTAGAGAGGGTCATGATTTGTTGGAGGTATCACTTTCTCAAAACCTGCCCCCAAATGGGACAGCTGATTTTGAATGGAGGGTCCTAAACAAAGCACTAGAATTCTACCTTCTGCATAGGATGATTTTTACCCTTCATGTGTTTGTTATACTTAAACATCCATCAGTCTTCAAAGCATTGTTGCTTATCTCTTTCTAGGGCATCACTGGACAAAAATATCTCCTGATTGTCATTGGCTTTAATTCTTAGATTATGCTTAGAGAACCTCTCTAAATACTTGTTTCACCTATATGATCCTTTGGTCAAAGTCCACTCTTGATTTCTGCAGATGATTTTCATACAGATACAGTCCTTGTACTGCAAGAGCATGTAGCCATGCGAGTGAGCTCCCGGGCTTTTGTGGCAGCTAGGAAACACCCAAGATCAGCACCACAAAGATGCTCTCAGATCTCTCTCCAGACCCACATTGTGCACCAAGCGTGGCCTTGCTGGAGAGCTGGGATTAGGCTACAGTTCTCTCTGCTGTTTCCTTTAGCTAGAAGTGGCTGGGGGTGAGGGTAAGCTGTCCTTTTGAATTGTCATCTCTTTCTGTTTGCTTGACTATGAGGTAGACATGTGGTTTTCAGGTATTAGGATTTCCACTTTCCCCCAAACACCCAATAGTCTAGGATTTATTTTCAACCACTTTCTATTTCATACCAACACATAAAGCATGCTCCTGTGACTGCTTTATATTCAGCAATAAAATGTCTTTTCCCATATAACATGTTCAGCCTGACTTTGAGAAGACACCCCACCTGGTAACACACTAGAATTTAAACAAGCTAATCCACTTGAAAGGATGGTTTTTCTGGGGATGTGCATTTGGCTCTGATAAATCCCTAATTGCTCAGGCAGCGCACCCACAGAGAAGCCTTAGGAAAGAAAGGCCAGCTGCCTCGCTAAGCTACTACATCTGTCTTCCCACCAAAGGGTGTCAGTGCACTTGTGGCTTAGGTCAAAATAAATTAGTCTGCAAAATCATTCTTAATCCAGTTTCTAACTGATCTTGGCTGTCGTCTGAAATTAGCTTACCTCTTGGCAGAACGAAACACTCTGAACTTAAAGGAGGTTTTGCTAAACATGAAGCACAGGATGTATGTGTGTCTGCGACACGCACTTGTTTATTGAAGTTTACTTTTCAAAACCACAATATTTTTAGCGTATCATACATCTCTCAACAGCATTCCCAAGTGAGCAGATGGGTATAAACCCTTGCCACATGGTGCAGCTGTGCAGGCAGAACACACCTACTTTTCTCAGTCATCATACCCCCAACTTGATTGCCAACAAGCCTCAGTGGAATCAGAAGTCACAAGGAAAACCTGCTTTAGGAGCAGGCGAGATGGGTGAAACACAACTGTTAGGTCTGAGATTTCAAAACAGAAAGCATAGGTACAAAAACAGTGCCATCAACCATCGATGCAAGCACAACTCTAGCTTCCAGGCACTTTCTTGGCAGGCCTTTGCTGGGCCCACAAAGCCACCAAGAACAGTCGCCATCATCTCTTTCATGTGGACAAAGAAACTGAGTAACAGCTTCTTGTCTGGAGTCACACAAATAGGTGCTAAAACAAGGCAGCCTTAAGGATAATGATGAAAATGAAGCATGCCTCTTGATAACGGTCATGGAGGATCTCCAGTAAACTCTATCAGCAGAGTTTAACAGACCAGACCCCCTTAGTCTGCTCAGCTTGACAGTCTTTTATGGAATCCATCCCAGCTCCATAATCACTGGAAAAAAACAGACTCATGTGGGCAGTTCAGGACAGCAAGGCAGGAATGCCAAAATAATCAAGAGGCTTGATACTCTCCACAGTCCTTAAGTTAGATGTCCAAACTGTCTCCAAATACTGAACTTGCCAGACAATGAAAATTTCCAGTCCACAGTCTGTGTGTGAAGAAGCCTGGAGCTATCCTAACTCCTTGCGCTTTACTCGTTGGTCTGAACCTCCATTTCAGACAAGCAAAGAACAGAAACCTGAAGGTGGAGGATTCATTTCTCCTGAGTTGATAATCTGGAGATGTGGCATGTTCTACTGCAGCAGAAATGCTCTGACCTAATGACCCTGAGTTTTGGTTTCACCTTTACAATTGATGTCACTTTGGGGAGACTCTCGCCTATGCTTCCTCCTCTTTAACATAGGAGGGAAGCAACTCTTTCAGGGGTCCTAGGTAGAAATTCAGAGATGTCTGTCATGTGTCCCTTCAGCCTCCTACCATGCATGGCCACACCTCTGAAATGTACCTCCTCTTCACCTGTGTCCTAATACAAAGCACAGATGCTGTTCAGGAAGTGGCCTGCATTTCCAGGAGTCTTGCTAACACAACACATACCTCCAGTGAGCTTTCTAATATGCCTTCCTGAGCATGGCACTCGAGAGTCTTTAGAATTGCCTCCAGACACTTTGCAGTGTCATAAAAGCAACCCTGCCTGAAGTCTAGCTGTTCACCATTCCAACCTTCTCTACACTGCTGTGCTTTGCTCCCTGTGCCTCAAGTCCACTCCCTTAACCTCTTCTGTCATAAACCTCATTCTCACTTTTTAGTGCGCAGTCTTCTAAGAGCCATACTTAGTTCTCCCTCACCCCCACCCCATCAGGCTCTTTACTGGTATGTTCAAATTGCCCATGTGTGACGATCCTCACTCCACACTGTAGTTCTTTATCTGCGCAGCATCTCTCCTCCAGTAAATCTTTGGCCATGGATGGCAGAAGTCCTATTATTACCCTTGTATCTTAGCATCTATCATTTATAGAAATGTCACCCTTGGTTTTAACCCAAGTTGTATTTATCACTTGATTTAAAGTACATCAATTATTCCCTAATAAGAATGATATAACTAATCTTCTGTGACTGTTTCTTGGGTGGAAGCCAGTGTTTTATATATGTATGTATATGTATATATATATTTTTTCTTCCCTGTTGAACTACTTAGTTTTTATTGTAAACTTGGCACAACCAAGAGTTGAATGGAAAGATGGAGCCCCAATTGAAGAAACACCCAGATCAAACTGGCCTATGTATGACCTTGTGTTTGGGGAATTATCTTGATTATGTGGGAAGGGTGGGCCACTATGGGCAGTGCCAACCCTAGGCAGGTGGTCCTGGGCTGTATAAGAAAGCAGGCTGAGCACGAACTGAAGAGAACAAGCTGGTAAGCAGGCTTCCTCCCTGGTTTCTGCTCCAGGTTCCTGCTTTGAGTTCCTGCTTTGGCTCTCCCCAGTGATGGATTATAACCTGGAAGTGTAAGCCAAATAAACCCTTTTCTCCCCAAGTTGCTTTTGGCCATGGTGTTTCTCACAGCAGCAGAAAGCAATCCAGAATACTTGTAATGACCTGTAAAATGGACCTATGCTTATTGCCATTTACAGTTGAGAAAATTAAGGTTTAAAGAAGTTACACAAACATTTGAGTTTGGTTCTAAAAACCCACATTAAGTTGGAAAGAGAGAACAGCTCCACAAAGGTGTCCTCTGACCTCTACATGCATGCTGTGGCCCACTCACCCCCACACACATACACACTATACTAATAAACACAACTTTAAAACTTTCAACGTCGCAAACGCAAAAAATGACAGAGGTTAAGTTTGAAACCCATGGCCCAGACTCTTTACTATAGTGTCATACTGAAATTAAAAAGGGAAAAGGATTACGGTGGCTTCTTCCACTTAACTTTGCTTTACTTTCTTCTTTCCCAAAATAAAGTTAAAGTATTTTAGTTATTAAAATGGATTAATTTTGATCGTACATACTACATTAATAGTTAATCCAAGGATGTGGGGAGCAGTGACAGTGTATATGTGGGGAACCAGACTATAGGCCCGGTGTAATGTCCTCATGCCCATACAAGAGTACCCAGGCCTTAGCCAGTGTCTCTCACCCTGCTCCACTGCTGAGCTGTATTTATGTGCTCAAGATTCTGTCACTCTTCTCTTACTGAAAATGTCCTTTTTTACACTGTGCCATCAAATGCCGGTCTTAGAGGAAATGGTTTCTCCTCCTTCACTATGCAGCCCATCAGCAGGAGGCTCAAAAGAATCAAAAGGGTTCCTAAGACCATTGGAATTCACATAATGAAACTAAGGCCTAGTAATATTTCACTGCCTTTCCAGTGCTAAGTGATAAGAATCAGAAAGGAATTTGTCGGCCTTAATGGGAAAAGTGAACCTTTTGTTAGTTGTATCCATTGCTTTCCTGCTAAGAAAAACTCAACTTTGAAGCATTCATTTGGCTATGGTTGGGTAGTATGGGAGCATCCAGAGATTTTATTATGCCTAATAAAATCCACCAAAGAAAGGAGGCTGCATTATGGTCCACAAGAGATGCATTTTGCTCTGAAAATGGAGCTGGATGCTCACTGTAAATGAGGAACCCAGAGTGAGATGTTCGAGGGCACAGCTGGGAATATGTGCAAAGCTCACTTTCATTTCCATGTGAATACCGTGGAGGCAGCACTCCACTCGCCTAAAATTAAAAGCTACATCAAGAATGCAAAATGTCATATAAAATTTTAACCGTACTTTTTAATCCTTTACGGGCTCTTCGTCTCTCTATTTTTAGAGAAAACCTTGGCCTTCTGTGCTGTGCATGCATCAACTCTTGGCCTCCTCTTTCTAAGGATACCTGGGCCCCAGCTCTTTACCTGTTTCCTGCACCTTTTCTTTATAATGTCTTTTCTTTTCCTTTGTAATGTTTCTATTTCTCCTTTGTCTTCTTCCATCAGCTCTTCCCTCATCCTTCCCTTTGCTCTTTAGATATCCTCCTTTTCTCCTACTCTATCAATAAATTATACATACATATATGTATTATATATATAATTTTATGTATTATGTATGATATATTACATAGATATACATATAACACACACACACACACACAGATATATATATCCTCAACTGAAAAATGTGGATAGAATTGATCCCCCCTGGAGTCCTGCTGTGCACTGTCATGTGGTTGTTGCTATATAAATTCTAGGATGCCTAAATGCAGAACCTAAGGGTTTGTCTAGAGACACTGGTAAGCAACAGGCATGGCAAGTCTGAACTCTGGTGCTACTGACAGAAGATACTGATAATAGCAAAAACTAATATCAATAGTAGCTGATATTGTTTAAAAGCTTTCTATGCACTAGGTTCTGAGGAAACGCTCCCTATAATCACTCAGTGAAGTTGTAGTGCAACTTTGTAGTTGTAAGGAAACTGAACAAAGACACTATGCATGGTCCAGGCCATATGAGTTGAGAGATAGATCCAGGCAGTCTGGCTTCAGACCACCCCTCTTAACAGCTGAGTGGCATTGATACTTCCACAGCCGAAGAGTGGCCCTGGAGTCATGGGCTCCAATGAGAGCTGGTAAACAATACAGAACTGTAGATGAATTTTTAAACAGTCTTATTAAGTAAGAAACACAGAGCCAAATACAGGGGTGCAAGCCGTAGAGATCACAGCAATAGTGATAGCCACCAAACTAACCTTAGCTCACCACACCACTGTCGCCTCCCAAGAGAGCCTCCACCTGTCTAACCTGCATCTTTATTGCCTTGCTGTTCTGCCTTCTTATTGGCTCTTAACCCAGCCACCTAACTTCCTCGTCACTGCCTGCCTATACAGACCTCCAGGTCTCTATGGTTGGTACTGGGATTAAAGGCCTGTGTCACCACTCTTGGCTGTGTCCTTGAACACACAGAGACTCTGCCTGACATGTGATTGGATTTAAGGGCATGTGCCACCACCACCTGACTTCTGTTTTATGGCTGGCTATGACCTCTGATCTCCAGGCAAACTTTATTTATTATTTATTAACATATATCACACTTCAGCACAAAAAAAATGTCACCACTCAGAACTCTAGGTTGTCTTGCAGCGCTATCTCAGTGTAGCCACACAGGTAAACCAGGGTATGCCAGGGTCACCATACACAAACGAAGGTGATCCCAGGGTACACAGGAACTACAGCTAGAGGGGAGTTTACCCAAAGAGGGTGGAACTTTTAGGAGAGGGGATCTGAGACCCATGAAGTCCTCATGGCCGGGGAGCCATGGAGACGGCAGGAAAAGAAGAGTCATGTTTGAAAGCTCAAAAAAGCAGGCAGGACATCACGGGTGCCCAGTGGCAGCCAGCGCGGCCCAAACAACAACCCTGGAGACTGGAGGAAAGACGCCAGGCCATGAGAAGGGCATGGGTGGAACAGGACACAAAGCTCAGAGGCAGTCTTAGGTACTGGCTCAGGAATGAAGTCCAGTTCACACACAGGCACAGGGCACTAGGTCAGATTGGCAGAAGAGAAAACTGACTGTGGGAGAGGTGTCAAGGTGTCCTTAGTATCATTTGAGCAGCGTGGACTTCATCCCACAAACCCTCGATTTCACTCGGGAAGCTGCTCTGCACACATGTGGCATCACAAGCCGGGGTGACATCATGTCTTGTTTCTATAATCTCTCCCAAACCCATAGGGTATAAGTGATCTGTAATGCATAAAAGTGAGTGGATGCAAGGTTAGCCTGAAAATACATCCCTTTCACATTCTGGTTTGCTTCCTTGAATACAAGAGGGAATGATAAGACATAGCCAGAACGTCTGCATAGCCCCGGGGATGCTGTGTGAGCGTGCCATGCACATCAATACAACGACCAAGGGAAATACAGAAAACCACCCCGAGAGGCAATATGGGGGTTAAGCTGAGGGTCTATGGGGTGAGGTAAGAACGAAAAACTGAGTGCTTCCGTAAACCTTTGTACAATGTTTGAAATTTGTTACTATATAATAAACCTAAAAATAAAAATGTGTACAATTTCATTATCAGGCTATTAGTCCCTTTAACTAAATAAAAAGTGGTGGCATGGCGGGGGACATGACAGAGAGAAAATATGCGAACATACTGTTGGAGCCAGGAAATAAAGGGAGTCTAATTGGCAGATTTTAAAAAAATAATAATAGTATTCGGGGAACATTTAATGTAGTCATAAAGAGGTTCACACACCTCTCAGAAATCATTATAAAGTGGCAAGCATTAGGTTTTATGGGACCAAAGGTGATGCTGAGGCCCCTAGTTAAAATGAGAACACCCTAGCACCCTGTGTTTAAGGAGGCAGAAAGCCAAGCAATATATTTTAGCAAGATTTTTTTAAAAAAACCAGGAATTGCCAAAGTCTCAAGTGAACGAGTGAACGGTGTTTCTTACGCTGTCCCTTCACAGCACTTAACTACCCTATTTTTTTTTTCCTAAAGTTTATTTTCATTAAACCTTCCAAACTAAATATATGTGGGGCCATTTGTTTTTGCTCCCCCCGTGCTCTCCCAGGCTGCCCCCGGAAAACGACTTTGAAGAGCTGCCCTCTGTCTTTCTTCAAGTCACTTCAGATACCCACGCTGCTTTAGGCTAAGACCAGCCGCAGCCTGTCCGGAAACAGACCTCCTCCTGCCGGAAATGGGCTGAGGTGGAGAAGGGCGGTGTTTTGTTCCCAGCCCAGCCTCTGAGGCCCTTAATCGCCTGCCATCCTTCCTCAGATCCATCTGGCTGCCTGAATAATTGGGATTACAAGTGTCTGCTTTCATTGCTGCATGGGGGAAATGCTTAAGTTTTGGTGAGAAACCTCAGCACTCCCTCTTTAATAGCTGGCTTTCTTGGGAAATTCCATTTCTGTTCTCTCCAGTGTTTCAAGCAAAGCACTAGGAAAAACAAAAAGGTCCCAAACTGGTACGGCCACCGATGCTTGGGGATCTCGGTCCAATTCGCAGCCCACCCGGGTGCCCAGCAGCCCTGGGACCGGTGGGGCCGATGCTGTAGAAATGCAGCGTCGAAGGAACTCCAGGCATGAAGAGGAAGGCTCAGCTCCACCAAGCCAGCGTGAGGGCATCCTAGTCGGGGGAGATGGGCAGCCTGGACCTCCACATATGCGACCCCAGTGGTCACTGCCTGCGCTGGACTTGCGGGGAGGGAG
Source organism: Onychomys torridus (assembly GCF_903995425.1). Lineage (NCBI taxonomy): Eukaryota > Metazoa > Chordata > Mammalia > Rodentia > Cricetidae > Onychomys > Onychomys torridus. The sequence continues at coordinate 87,700,678 of NC_050449.1, forward strand.
TCTCACCCTAAAGACCTTCTACCCTCTCTCCCCTCCCCCACTCCCTTCCTTCTCTTTCCTTTCTCCCTCTTACCTTTTCCACCTTTGGACTTGCCTCCACCCCTGCGTGTCCCATCTCCTTCTTAAAGGAAATCGTTAAAATACTTTTTCCTACTCTATCGGGGAGAATCGAACGTTAGTCCACTGGGAGCCCTATCCACCAGTCTGAATGCCACGGGTTGAGACAGAGCTGTTCCTTTTGGCTGCTCAAGCAGAGAGAGGGGTTCTGATTTGCAAAATTAGGTATCTTAAGCGGGTCTTCACTGTGGCTCTTGTCCTACCAGCTCGAGGCTCTGAGGAGGACTTCCACCTCTGCCTTCACCCCGGGCCAGATGCCTGGAGGATGACTCAAGAGCTCTTTGAGAGAGGTAGAGGCTGAAGCGGAGACTGAAAATCTAAAGGCAGCCTTCACAGGGGCTCTGCTGGAGCCTGACCTCAGCACTTCCTCCCACACTCCCAGCCCACCCCCCACCCCAGGGGCCCACTCTATGGAAGAGGAAATGTAATCATCAGACCCCCTCACTTGCCCTGGCTCTTCCAGGACCCTGGGAAGAACCTCAGCACTGTGTTCCCAGGGTCTGTGTTTCTGTAAGATGTCGGAGAGGAGAATGTTTGAAAGCACAGACTGAACGGCTGGTTCGGTCTACTACAGCTCCTCACTTGCCCTTATTCTTCTCTGTGGGCCTTTGGAGGATCCAACCCAGGAGCTGCTGAGGTGGGCATGTATTTCATTTGCAGTGAGTGGGATACATTTATCCTAGCCACAGTGACTTCTGTGTGTATGAGTCACTGCTGGTCGCCCTGGGGTAGGAAAAGCGTATAGAAACTGAGCGTAAAGGCCGCATTAAATGCGGACATAGCCTTCAGCACCTGGCAGCCAAGGCCTGTGGGTACAGGGTGGGAGAGGTGGTGTGAGGCGGGGTACAGGACCAGGATACACGGTATGAGACACACAAAGCCAGAAGCAATTCTGGAAAATGAAAACTCAGTTGTTGTTGTTGATGCCTGTCAAAATGGAGATGCGAAATGTATTCAGTCAGGAGGCATGCGTAGAGATCAGTCACTGCACATTGTTTATGGAAATTGCGTGATGTGAAATTTATCAGGAATCTTGCATTTGGCGGATTAGCATAACGGTGCTGAATGGAGCAAGCCAGTCTGGGAAAGGAAGCACGCCATAGTTCCTCTTGGCTAGCAGGAATTTCAGGATAGTTGGGGAAGATTCCCTTTTCTTTCCATCCTCCCTAATATGAGGTCATTATCAGATAAAGGAAACATCAAAGTATGTAAGCAAATTTTACAGAGGAAAAGGTGATTTTAGAGGCGCACAGTTAATTACAACTGTGGAGTATTATTATTATTGTTATTATTATTATTATTATTATTATTATTATTATTATTAATTGGCCGCATTTACTAGCTCTACAAAATGTGATTTCTTCTTTTCTAAAGAGTCTCGTTAGAATGTTCTATAGTTGTGTTTTATATTATTTCCTTAAAGAACACTCCCACCCTACCCCCAAATTATCTAAGTTTCAGGCCCCACAACCTAGACCTTCCCTGTGGACAGCCCACATGAATCTAGACAAGGCTTGATTGATTTTTTTTTTTTTTTTCTGCATTAGAGATTCCTGCCCCTGGCTAGGGACCCGGGATTCTGGGAAGTTTACTCAGCAAACCCTGTGGGGTACCCCTGGTTTTTAAGCCACAAAGGTCTTTCTTGTGGTATGGTCTCCTATCCCAAGTTCTCAGAGCCTTACTCCTGACTGAAAATCATTGTAGACGCTCACTTCTTCCTGCTGTGCCAAGCACAGCTGTGCAGGGTCTCTCCAGGATCAGTCAATAGATCGATAGATTGTGGATATGGTAGATTTTGTTTCTGAGGAAGCCAGACCGTTTACTGACAAACCTTTGCTCACGTTTACGTTGTGTTTAGGTCTGCTGATGATTCGATGCTCCAGATCTCATCTCAGCACCAGGACACTTATGGTTATCTGTTCTTTTTGTTTTTTAACAGAGTTGGTGTGGACCTGGATGAAAGTCAGAAGGAAGAGCCCTCCTCACAGCAGGCAAGTTGGATAAGTCAGTGTACTTGTCTGGTCCATGCTTATAGAGCACATAGCCAAGGTAGCTATTTTTAAAATGAACTGCCTCTGCTAACAGCACATAGGACTTCAGGGTGTTGGTCTATGAATATTTAACATATGAATGCTTAGAACCAACTCACTACAGCCTCTTGTGATGTCAGCAATCCTGAAAACACAGCCTGGGATTCAGAATGAGGCACCCCATGGTTCACATTCTGCCCAGCAGCTAGCTCTTCAGATCTCAGGGTACTTACTCAAAGCTTATTCAGTACACAACAGATGAACCTGTTTCTCCTGAATAGCTTCTCCTTCGTCAGATCTGGGTGTTCAGAAATAGTGAAACAGGCAAGGGACAGAGAAACAATTTAGGTGATCCATTCCTGACTTAATTGAAGAACCATTCTCTACAAAGACCCAGAAAGCCTTTGAGAAAATTACTCAGAACAATGTGCTAATCCCGAGTAGAAGAAAATTATTCTCCAAACCCCAGTTTCGAATCTGCCATTGAGGTAGGATCTGTCATTGGTGATATTGCCTTAGTCATTCCTAACTTGATCACTCACCTTAGAACAAAAGAACAAATGTGTGGGAATTTTCCATGTTTGCTGCAATTAGAAGTCTGACGAGATCATCGGGAGAATGCTGTAAATATATGGCTTTGCTTGATAAACTGTGCTTCGATCGTGTTTGGACTTGAAGACAATCCCTGCTTTGATTTCATGGGTCACCTCTCTTACCATCAATGTGACACACCTGGCTGCTATCCCTGGGCAGAAGGCCACTTCCCTGCATCAGACATCGAAAGAAAGAAGAGCCCCTGTTCTGCAGAGAAGGCCGAAGAATGGAATTCATGGTGGACATGGCTCTGTGTACTCTGAACTTGGTTGTCATGTGTGCCCCAGGGCCATATGGTGCTCTTTTCAAAGACCATTGCCGGGGAAGCAACCTCAGTGTGGGATAGAGCACCACATGGTCACCTGCACTATTGGGATTAGGGCCAGCTTGATGACCTTAGAGACAGAATCAAAGCTATCACCCAGGCTGTAATGAGTAGTGAGGAAGGTCTAGCTGTGGCTGAGTTTTCAAAAGCGTTTTCATCTACCATAGGTCAAATAATCTATTCTCCGACCTTCAAGCAAAACCTTTATCTAAAGTCTGTCCTTTTCATGTACTTTTTTTCTTTAGAAGACAGAATAAGAAAATTCATCAAAGAAAATCCTTTGTCTTCCTCTAATGGCCTAAAATTTTATAATCACATATAATTATTGGTAAAATTCCCTACTAGCCTAACTCCTTTTTAAAGTTTCTACATATTTTAGCTTATTCATACAACACTTTAAAATAAAGTTCAACATTGTTAATTCAGCAATGACTCTTACCTGGAGATATTACCATAATGAAAGGTATTTTTTAGTTGTTTCAGAAATAGGATTGTGCTCCATAGAAAGTGAGTATTAGGTGACATTTGGGTCTTGGAAAAGCTTTCACATCTTGGAGTTTCAGCTTCCCTGTCTGTACAGAGTGAATGATAATGATGTTTACCTCAGCAGGCTGTCATGAAAATCACAGACTTAAGGCTGGGGAGACGGCTCAGTGGGTAAAGTGCTCGCTGTAGAAGCTTGAGGCTCTGAGTTCAGATCTCCAGCACCCACATAAAAGCTCAACACGGGTGCACAGCTATAATCTCAGGGCTGGGTGGGGATGGGAACAGGCTGGCTCTGGGGCTCATTGACTGGCCAGCCTACCTCCAACAGTGAGCTCTAGGTTCAGTGAGAGCTGCAGGCTCAAAACAAGTAAGACCAAAACAACAGAGGGAGGTGTCCAACACCAGCCTCTGGCCTCCACATGTACATAATACAAGCAAGCACACACACACACACACACACACACACACATGACATCATTAAAAGTAAACCAATCTCATCTTGTAAAAGATTTTAGACAGTTAAGACTACTGCATATAATTAAATAATTGTGTATTTTAAATTTCAACAGAATAGGAGTCGTCACGACAGAAAGCAAACAGGGGTAAAGAGGCATCGAATAAGCAGGTTGCAGGGCCTGCATCCTTTCCCGGGCTCCATCTACAAATGAATTGTCTGTCCCCCAGAGGGCAGAAAAAAGGAAATAATCAGTCACATACTAAATCCTTCTCTTTAGGGAACAAAAAGCATTGTCCAGTGACGCCAAAACGGTGGCATTCACTATTCACCAACCTATCTCCCCAGAACTTCCTGCAGAGGGCAAGAAGGGGCTCTCTCCATGGCAAGCCCCTCCCACTTTAAATGCTGTACTTCCTGGGGAGCTTGTAGGGGCTTCTTGTGGGCATTTTTTCTCACCATATTCTATTGGTGAAATTATTAAGGCCACTCCACATAGTTAAAAGGGAGGTTTATTTTGTGGGGTAACTTACAAATGAAGGGGTAAGTTGCAGGGTCTGGCAAAGGTATAGTGCAGTCTGGCGGTGTTCTCTGGAGAACTCTGCTCGGTCTACCTCCAGCGTCCAGGGTCCTGGAACCAAGAGAGAGCCCTCCTCTCGATCCTTGGTCTTCTGCTTCCTCCTCCGCCCTGCCTTTTGGGTGTGACAATTACCGAAGCCTCAGTGGGGGTTGGAACTTCCAGGCCAATGCTGGGATGGCTATCCACTACAATATTCTGTTTGTTTGGTTTTTGGTTTTTGTTTTTTTGTTTTTGAGACAGGGTTTCACTGTGTTGTACAGCCTGACTGTTCTGGAACTCAATTTGTAGACCAAGCTGGCCTTGAACTCACAAAGATCCACCTGTCGTTGCTCCCTGAGTGCTGGTATTAAAGGCTTGTGCTTCCACCGCCCAGCTCTCACCATATTCTTTAGCTAGCAAATAGCAAAACTTGTTTCAGAAAGAGTTTGGGGCCATTGTCTCTTCATGTCAAAGGCAGTGGACTCCAACCAGAAGTAATTGGCCACAGGATCCAAGCAGCTGCCATTGAACCTGGGCAAAGAGTGTTTGATACTTTCCAAACCTTCTGTCAAGATGCTCTCTGCTCCTCTTTTGCCTGGCAGCGCCTCACTTTTCATTAGTATCTATTGATTCCAAGCCTAAGTCTGATTCTTAGCAAAACTGCTTCTACTTGCTTTGCATTTATTAAACTATGTTTATATTAACAAGATTAAGAAGTAGGATAATTTCTGCACTGGCCAATCATAACAGCAGTTCCTAACCAAAAGCTAAAACTGTTTAAAGTATTTACAGCCGTTTCCGACTGCACAGCCTCAAAATCAATACTAAGCATGTATAATTAAATGTGGCTGATTATAAAAGAATTTTCACCTCTGAGCTTGTAGGGAATACCTTTGGGATGTGAACTCTAAGCACAATTCCCTTCTTTGCAATGCATAATGGTGTTCTTATTATACCAGGCTGGGAAGATTTGGAAAGCATGCTCCAAGTGTGGCCATTAAGCTTTAAAGGCACACTGTTTGCAATTGTGCTGCTTTGGGAAATGGAAGATACTGGGTATGGAAATGGAAGAAGCTTGAAAAACAAATAGTGCTTCCCTCCCCCAACCCCTAGGAAGTTTTCCCTGTAATTGTGTCCCTGTTCTTGGAAGCATGCTCTTTTGACATAGGAAAAATCTCTGGAGTACCACTCCTGCCTTTGATGGAAATTCCCATCAAAGGAACTTGAGAGGCCTCGGTGGTATGTCTTCTTTTCCCCTTTCAATATTCTGTCATAATATTCCTTCCTATTAAATGCTGGGCATGGTTTTTAATACTGTTTTAAGTATATTATATGTATTACCCCAGTTTCAAAGATAACTCTGAACAGGTACTATATCATCCCATCTACAGACAAAGGAACTGTACACACGGAAGTTAGATCACATGACCAAAGGCACAGAGAAGGCAATTTGGTTCCAGAACATCTCATTTTACCAGATATGCATGCATGCATGCAAGTAATCATTGACCCTATGCCTGTGAGGAGAGTTCAACCATTACTATTTTGAAGTCTTTTCCCACATAGAACTTATGCTCCAAGGAGGGACACCTATCCAAAAAAAGACAGTAAGTAAAGGTTGTAATGTAAGTTCAGAGAAAGAAAATAAAGCGGGCGTGGAAGTAGAAAAGGGAAGAGAGGCCACTGGCTATATAAGACAGGCCTACAAAAGTACCATTTGATAGAAAGCCTAAAATGTGCCGAAGTAAAACAAGTGGAAATGGAGGCAGTGGTCCAGTCAGAAGGCACAGTGAGGATATAGGCTCTGAGTCAGTGGGCTGGCGTGAGCCCAGGCAGAACAGTGTGCAAGCCAGTGCAGCTGGGAGTGAGTGAACAAGGCAGAAGTAGATGAGACGAGGTAGGAGTGATGAACAGGGCCAGTAACTGAGCTGTGATGGCGAGTTCGAGCTCACTCTGCATGTGATGGACACACTCAATGGTTTCTCAAGCTTAGAAGTTTTCCATTTCTCCTAACCCTGCTCTATTAACTATTACGATAAAGATCACTAACATAATTCTATTTTTAACACAATACTAATCTCTCCAGGGTTTCTCTTAATATTAGCTTGTACTTTACTTCTGCTAGTCCCTTTCCTGAAGGTCTGGTTTTGGTTGTCCATTCTGTGTGGGTGTAATCTTGGTTCTGGTTGCTGTGGCTCCAGACAGTCGAATGCCAGCTTTAAAACGTCCCAAGAGGAGCAGAAGGACACCCACCATAACTGAACACCAGGGATTTAAAGGATAAGCTTTCTTCCCCAAAAAGACCCATGCTAAGCAGAGGCACAAAGAACTGTCTGTCAAATAGGAAGGACGTTAAGTACAGTGAACAAACACACTTGTCTGCCAACTCTCAGAAAGCAATAACCTTGAATGCCTTTGAAACTTGCTGTCACCAGTGCAGAGTAGAGGGATTTATTCCTCTGCACAGATGACACTTCCTACCCTGGGTCCTCTAGAGGTGCAGAGCTCAGAAACATAGGTAAGTTCAACCCACGGAGAGACTAGTGAGCAAAATGTAGGGTCGTTTGGTTCACTACATAAGACTTACCTTCCCATTGTTTATGTTTTCAAGTACTCCTAATTCAGTTACAAGAACAGAACCGTGGACTCCACCTCCAGTCATCACACTCAGCAATGAATGCCTTCTGCACTCGCCTCATTCCTGGAGTCTGTACAGTTGGCATTGGATTCATGGGATGCAAATTCCACACAACACCCAGCAAGTGTTTCAGAAATAGAATACCAGGCTCAGAAACTGATATGGCCCAGATGTGACTTTTTAATGCTACATTGTAACTAAAACTGCCTTGATAAAATTAAGATGAATATCCCTCAGCAAATTCCTTAGGTTTTCCCCTTGGCTAACTCTAGAATTTTTGTTTATTATACTTAACTGTGTCATACACACCCAGAAGCACACTCCCCACTAACATTTTTACATATAGGGCCAACTTCCACACATTTTTCTTACCAGCAGATTCTTTAATTTCATGCTCCAGAAAGCAGGAATAATAATGAGGAAGCAGAGGGAGGTGGAAGGTGCAACTTAAGGAGCCATTTTTTTTACACTTTTTATATATAAGATTTAAATTATCTTTAATTTTTACTTTGCCAAATCAGGATATCTATTGTTATAGCCCTATATTAAAGAGATAAGATGAAAGTTTTAAGAAGAAGCCTTCCCCAAGATAACCACCCCGTGATGTGTTGAGCCAGGACTGAAAGCCAAAGCCATTCTATCCTGGCAGTCCTCCATAGACACTTGCCTAGTCTATCCACAGTCTCCCTTCCCGTTGACACTGAAGTGATCACTTTCCCAGCCAGTCTAACTTCTCAGTTTTACCAAGAATATAAACAGATCCTCATTTCAAAGCCCTAGAGCATAGTCCTCACCTTTTACTTGATTATCTCAATATGGAATCCTCCCTTCCCCCATGTCCACTAAGCAGAAACCCTTGTTCCATTGTCTAGGAAGTCCTCTCCATGGTGTGTCAACCTTCAGTTATAGTGGAGTAGGGTCAACAACCTCCCCGCATTATCCTCTGCTTCTTTATTCCGCCTTGCAGGGCTGTCTGTCAAAAACTCCTGTTCCCATGGAGGTCTAAAAGAAGGACGTTCCAGATGGGACAAAATCCCAGAGGAAGACACATCCACAGTGTGATAAGTAGTAATGATGCTCTACAGCTGTAACAGCCACAGGGAACATTAGAGACTATGCATCTGGAAGACTTAGAGGCAGGAGCCAGCTTGTGTGGTTATCTGTCACCACATTAATACTGGATAACACACTAAGGGGTGTGCAACAGGAGTCCTACTGTTGTGTGCTACCTTGGGCACACCATTGTACTGGCAAAGATGGAAGGCAAGAACATAAGATAAAGCATGCAATATTTCTTAGGGCTAGCCTCAGTTCTAATATTGTGGCACTGCTTGCTGTATTCTATCCACCAGAGAGTTTGAAGAATATCCTAGAAAGTAGGTAGATAAATAGGCAACTCTTCTTGGTGGAAAGTACTGTCAGGTTTCATTGGAAAGCCAATAACATGGGGACAGTTGAGAAATTGGGGATCTCTAACATAATTGATCTTCCATTTGTGCTATGGTAATGAGTTTCAATTTTATAATAGATAAGATTTAAGTCTTTTAACATAATTGGCTTTATTTTATAATTATGATTGGTCCATCTTGGTAAACTCTTCCATGTGGAAAAGATGTGTCTTCTAGTAACTGTTTTAATAGCACACCAACAACTGCAGGATATAGCTGGTATAATATTACAAAAGTGTCAATCATTGGGGAGAGGATGTAGGTCAGTTGTTGAAGTGCATGCCTAAAGCCATGGCTTCAATCTGCAGTGCTGCACAAGCTTGGAATTGGTGTTCCGTGCTTGTAATTCAAGCACCTAAGGGGTGGTGGCAGAAGGATTAGAAATTCAAAGTCATCCTTGGATACATAGCATGAGAGTCTCTCTCAAAATAAAAGGCTGGGTAGGGAGATGTCTCAGTTGGTAAGGTGCTTGCTGAGTGCCTTGTTTCCAGTCCCCAGCACCCACATAAAAAGCCAGGCACAGGGATATATGTCTATAACCCCAGGGCAGGGAAGCAGTAACAGGTGGATCCCGGTTATCAGCCAACCAGCCTTTATGAATCAATGAATTCCAGGTTCAGTGAGAGACCCTGTCTCAGAAATACGGTAGAGAGTTTAAAAGTCATCAACTTCCGCCCTTTATACATACATGTACGCATACTTACATGCACATGTTCTCACACTCATGCAAATATATATGCACCATACACATGCACACAAAATGTCAACTATGTCAGATTAATTCTTTGTATTAACCTACTCATTTTACCTACTGCAGGGTTCTAAGTGAACAACAGAGTGAATGTAAATGCCTAACTCATAACTAGATTTAGAGTGTTACAGCTGGCTTGGGAATCTTGCATACCTTCTTCATGACTAATGGTCCTGCTGGGTTATCAGCTTTGTAGAGTCTCTTTCCATTCCATTATTTATATTTATATTCTTAGACAAGTTATGAGTTTGGCATTTACATTCACTCTGTTGTCCACTTTGAACCCTGTTGATGTTCCCTGTGACCCTAGTAGGTTAGGCCATGCTAGTCATTGCCAAAGTAGGGACAGTCCCCCACTGGAGTCAGGTTACCTATCCTTGACCAAAGGAAATTTTAGGATGCTGATAGAAATGCACTGCATGGTGCAGAGCTAGTGATACTTCCTTTCTGTAAAATCCCATCGCATTGTTGAAGTAGCATAAAGAATTGTTGCTTATTTTTGTAGTACTGAGAGTTTAAACCCATGGCCTTGCATATGCTAGTCATGAGCCATATATGCTTGCTCCCCTAGAGGTTTGCCTGTTTCTGCTTCATTGTTTGACCAATACTGCCTCATATACTTCAGAAATTTCTCTGAATATAGAATTCAATTTCTTTAAACACTTTGAAAATTGTATTCTCTTGCCTTCAAGCCTTTATTTTTTTTCCATGAAACGTAAGTAGAATTTCTTTTATTTTGCTGGACATAATTTGATCTGTTTTAATTTAATTTCTTATTTTCAGTTGTAGAAGTTTGACTATGGTTTGTTGTTCTCTAAATTTATCCTAATTCAGATTCGCTGAGTTTCTTAGATGTCCATGTAGATGCTTTTAGTCAAATTTATAAAATTCACCTGTTGTCTTCTCAACCATTCTGGTTTTCTGTTCCCTGTTCCCTTCCTGCATTCCAGTCAGAAAGTTGTTAAGCCACTTGATACATTTTTCTTATGTCACTTAGGCACTTTCCTATGATTCAAATCTTATTTCACTGTGTTCTATATGTTGAATTCTTTAATTTATCTCTTTTCAAGTTCACTGCCAGTGTTTACAGCGCATCTCTTCAGCCCTTAAGCCAATACAGTCAAGTTTTCTTTTGAGATATTACAACCCTTTGTTCTGAAATCTCCCTTTTTTCCTTCTTTCTTTTTTTTCTTTCTTTTTTTTAATAGCTCACATTTTTCTTCTGAGGTCTTCATTTTGTACTTAGTACCTCAGTGTATTTAAATTCTCCAGCATGGTTTTTAATAGCTGTTGTAAAGCCTTTGCATATTAATTCTAATACCCGAGTTATTTCAAGCTCTGTTTCTATGGATTGCCGATTCAGGTGTTTCATTTTTGTTGCTATTTTATCTATAGCTAACCCTGTCGTTCTCTGCTGCCTATTACCCAATCATTGAGTCCTCTTATGCCTGTGGTACCAGTCACTCCACAAGACACACCATTGCATATTCCAAAAGTGACTTTTGAAGTCATTTTATAGGGAAAGGAACATTGTTTCCTTCCACTCTGTTTCAGATGCATGGAGAATACAACATAATGGGGCCATGTGTCTGAATGTGCAACTCTTAGCTTTATTGTGGTAATTTTGTTTCTGGGAGTATATTAGCATATTTGAGGAAAGCTTGAGCCAGGATCTTGTTTTGTAAAATGCAGTTTCCATTATGGTGTGTGAGTGCATGTGGATACAGGTATATAAAAGGGCTATCATACCAACTAAACCATGCTATAAATCAGGTATCAGGTAAGAGTACTGTGGAACAAAAACAATGACATGGTGTGAACACCCTCCCCTCTTTAAGTTCATTTGTCTTTTGTTTTTGTTTCTGTTTTGTCTTTGTCCTCAGTCTTCAATTTGCAATATGGTCATTTTGGACCCATGATTAGTTTTTGATAGACTGTTCATAGGGAAGATAAATCTTCTACCTTACAAATAAGTTATTTGGTAAAAGAAAAAATACTCTGTAAAGAACTATGCAAATGCAGGCATCACCATTTATTACATTTTTCAATTCCTGTGAGTACCTTTTATATCTATAATTTACAATAGAGTGTAAGCTAGTTAGTACTCACTATCTACTGCTACATAATGACTTAGAGCAACATGTTTATTAGTTCAAAGGTATTATGTGTCAAGAATTTGAAAGCAACTTAACTGAGTATTTCCACTCAGGGTCTCCCATGAGGTCCCAGACAAGATGTCAGCTGGAGTGATTATCTTTGGAAGACTTCTGGATCCAGAGAATCCACATCTATGTTGTCAGAAGCTCCCAGTTTCTTTCTAGCTGTAGAAGACTCTGTGGTAACACATGGAGTGCTCCACAGGCCTGCTACAGAATCATCACTTGAAAGCCAGCTTCTCAGAGCAGGCAGTCTAAGAAAGGGAGCAGAGAGAGTGTCCTGGTGCCTTTGAGTGAATCTTGAGCATGGCATACCATCACACCGCTTGTGTAGTACATTTAGTCACAAGATACGAGTTTTTAAGTAAATACTGCACACAGTGTTGAGGGAGATTAGGCTCTACCTTTTAAGGAAAGTAGAATCAAGGAATTTGTAGGTAACCATTTAAAAACCAATATTGCATTTTTATGAGCCAAAACCCAAACAATTTATCTTCCCTGTTTGAATATACATATATTACCAGCCCAAGTCATATGGACCAGGCCTGCTCCTTGGCAGCTAACCCTGGAGCTGGTAGTACAGGCTACCTATAGATCTATGAAGATACCTGGGAAGCATCTTATTAGAGTTTTGTCCATCTCCTGATCATTATCGGCATCCATGTTCTCTTCTTACACATACATTTCCTGATTCCCTTATTTGGAACATTTAAGAATTATTTGGGAATAGAGATGGTGAGAACATTTGTGTAAAGTGTTTCTATGTGAAGACTAAGAATTAATGGTTGACCTTTTAAAAGGTAACTTCAAAAGTTTTCCATTTGCCCTTCAGTTATGCTATGCCCCCCCCTTCAGAATCCTATAATCTTTAGAGCACAAAATTTGGTTCTTTCCTTAGTAATTAGTAAATCAAGGCATAAATTTGAGATCACCACATAAGACTCTCCATCTGGACAAAAGTGATAAGAACACTGAAAAGCAACTTGGGAACCCAGACGGGTCCCATCATTGTTGAAATAATTTCAGAATCCATCTAGTAACCATTTCACTTAACTTCTACTGACATTAGTATTGAATATGAAATACTGAGAAAGAGAAAGAAAAACACTCCTTCACACACCCATCTGAAATGAGCAACAGGCCACAGTCGGTACCAGCTGCAGTTCCCAGTCCAGTCAGAGAAAGCCCCATTTTCACAGTATTGGGGGAAAGCCTTCACATTTCTTAGTACTTTTCTTTGGAGCCCATGCAGCAGACCATCCTTCCTTGCTTCTGTGTCTGGTTTTTATAGGTTGCTGGCCAGAGCCTTTGGTTTTTTCCTTCATCAGTCCAAATAAAGCCAAAATAAAGAAGACTGTCATAATTTCTCCTCTCAGAGTGGTGCCATACATGAGGGGCTCAGTAAAAAGAAAACTATCCACTTCCTGCTGGGCCCAGTCATTTCCCAATCTCTACTCTGTTCCCTTGTTCAAAGAGTGGGAGGGTGGGGGGGTAGGTGGGGAAAAGATCAGATTGCCTAGCCATTTTTAAATGTTCCCAGAAACAGAAGATAATAAAGGAGGCAGAAATTCCATATACATCCTTCATGCTGCCTCTTAGACGTAGCAAGGTACAAATGAAAGGTACAATTCAACACTCTTGAATTTCCAGTTCCCATGCAGAGCTGGGAAACCCGAGGCTCTGAGTTGGTGAGTGTATCATTGTTATTCAATGGAAGAGAGTCCAAATCTTGGTCTTGGGAACATTTAAGAATTCATCTGGGAGTAGAAAAGGTGAGGATATGTTGTATCCTGTGCTTGCTCTAAAATGCGTATCACTTCTCTGGAATAAAGAAACTTAATAGAGAATAGCCATTGTTAGTGAGAAAGAAAAACACCATGGAACTGTAGATCCATCCTCCTCCAGATGACCACTCACATCCTTTCTCCTTGAAGCCTATGTTGATCTCTATTTCAGAACAATGCAGATAGATTGATGCCCCTCCTATCCTCTGCACATTAGGGCCCTTCTAAGGGCCTGCTTCCCATGCTGTCTTATCGGCTACCTTCACCATTCCACAGTGACAGCAAAGGTTAGCCTTCCCTTGGCACCTTTATCTTTAGCCCCCACTACACGAGCAGAACACACACTGGACTAACTCATTTATTTCTGCTCATGTATTAATGGCCTTTCATAACCAAGTTATTAAGTCATCAATAACTCCAGAGAAATAAATGAATGGATCCAGATCTGGGCCAACAGATGTTTAAGATACATATTGAAATTTTTAACTAGGATCAGCAGAACAGTCAATTCTTAGTCATCAGTGGAATTTTCCCACCTGGGAAAACACATTCCACCCCTGTTTCATTAGAGTTAGAACTCCATTTACTTCTTTATAAGTGAGATGAATAAAATCTCCAGTCACTCAACTAAAATAAAGGTTGTTTTTAATTACATATTGCGCCCTTCAGCTGACTGAGGAAAAAAAAAATCTGTAGAAGTTTTTCCAGAAACATGTCCTCTCAGAAGTGCTTCTAAGTTCCGATTCTGTATTCTTAGGAAGCAAAATGAAAAGGAGGGAGAAAGAGGAAAGACAGGACAAGAGAACTTCTAAGATTATAGAAAATCCTTGAAAAGAATGCCCAAGAGCCTAAGTTGTATGTAGCTGTTCCCTCTCTGTCTCCATGACTATCTCAGTGTCCTGACTTTGTCTTCCTTCTCAGAGACCTCTTTTGCCCCCATTGGCTTCCTGTTTACACCTCAGAGCTCTAGCTAGATTAAAGAATTCCTGCTTCTAGGTGAACTTAAAGTGTGCTTAGAAATCTCCATGTTCCCCACTCACCTTGAGTTCCTTGTCTTTAAATGGAGATAATGACAGAGCACACTTTCATGACTTGTTCCCAGAATCTACAAAGTGCAAAAATCATTTAGGATGTTGTTTGACATTGATTGGCATGTGCTCAAGAAGCATCCACTGCTTTTAAGAGTGGTCAGTAATACAAATTAGTAATTCTAAATGATTTTCGTTCCTTAGAGACAAGTCTAATTTCCTCAATTAATTTTACAATTAAAAAACTGTAAGTCACACTGAGTATGCTATAATCCTAGCATTCATGAGGCAGGAGGATGTTGTTTGAGGTCAGCTGATGAAAGAGTCTGAGAAAGGAAGAAAACAAGAGGGAGAGAGGAAAAGAAAACTATGAAATTATGTTGTTCACTAGAGAATGGCTGTGCTTTCTACAGTTTAAATATGAAATCCTTGGAGGAAACATCATCTCCGGAGTCCAGCAGTTCAGTCCTAGACTCAAATTACTGCTGTTTCCTGTTAACTGTGTGCCTTTGTACTCACATCTTCCCTTCTCTATGTGTCTCTAGATCCTTGAGTACAAAATAACTAGACCTCAACCAACCTAGATGGATTGTGGTGAAAATTGAAAAATAATGATTGGAAAAATTAATGGCTGAATAATGTGACTAGCATGCTGCCTGGAAGTTAACGAGCCTTCAATAGCTAGGGACTGTCATTATTTCAAAGCCACTCAGCTAGGCTGTTGAAGGCTGGCAGCTGAGCCTCCAAATGCTATCCAAGCTTACCACCTCAACACCCACCCTTTCTTTCTAAAAGAGAGGAGGGGTCCCAACACTCTCTTTTGTCAACTTTACTCAGTAACTATTTTGTGATTAGTAGATGCAGCCAGCTACTGAAATCACCCGTGCCTGCTGATGGGTAAAACTCCAAAAGTCCTTGTTCCTAAGGAAAAAGAAAAGGAGACCCTGAGAAGAAAGCCCCCACATTCTGTGCAGAGCTTTTTTTTAACTAGTCCAGTTTTCCAGTTTTTTGTGAGATGTTTTGCTCTGGTAGCTGAGCATGCTACCCTGCCATGCTGTGAGCAATAGAGTCATAAACAGCTTGCCAAGGTTGCCTCATGGTGCAGAAATGGCTGTGTGAAGTAGTTGCCCTGAAGCCATTGTTAGGTAAACATAGCTACAGAGAAAGCATGGGGAGACCAAGCTAGATGACTACGTTTCCTTTAGAGAGAGATAGGAAGAAATTCTAACTCTTGAGACCAAAGCATGGCATTTCATCATTTACAGAGCAGAGACCTCATAATGCACATGAGAGGCAACAGGCTCTCATGGAAAAATTAGGAATGGAAAATGAGGTCTATAGTGCAATGGGTGTGAAAACATATCCTCTTAAAGATTTTTTTTTCAATGGTCATTATAAAAGGTTAGAAGGTGGTGGCACCAGGTCTTAAACCCCAGCACTTAGGAGGCAGAGGCAGGTGGTTCTCCATGAGTTTGAATTTGAACCAGCCTGGTCTACACAGCAAGTTCCAAAATAGCCAGAACTACATAGTGAGGTGCTGTCTCAAAAACAAAACAAAAAACCAAAAGGTTGGAATGTTGGGGTGTTAAGGAACCTTTGAAGAAACTGTCTAGCCTATCTGTCCTCATTGTTTGCCATGGAATTTCTCCCAGTATCCCAGGAACAGTGGTACTTCAGGGAGCATCGTGTAGGAAGTTTTCAGTTTTGAAATGTTAGAGATCTTAAGACAGAAGGATGATGGGTTTGGGTCTGGTTTCAGTGTGAGTCTCGGCTGCACCATTTTCTACAAAAGGTAAATGGTAAATAACAATGAGGCACACTTACCATTCCTGTATTCCCATTTCTTGGAGCTGTAACATTCACTAGCAGACATTTCACAGAGCAAAGCATAGCTGTTCATCATTATCAATAATGGAGCTGGCTGGGAAGAGCAAGAAACAAGTTAAATATAATGAAATCAAGTCAAGCTGGGCGTGAGGAGGGCTGACTTCAGCCTAGCGGCTGCGTTTCTATGGTCTTCATGCGTCATCGTGCATCAGAACAATGCTCACTTTATTGCTGATCAGCCAAGTCATAGTCTAGTTTGAAGTAGAAATTCTGGGCTCGGACAAAGCAGAAAGTCCACACCAAGCCCAGTGTGAGCAGCCATCACAATTGAGATTGATTGGAATTCACTTTCCTTAATATGCAGAATGGAATATTCAGGCATCAAAATGTTCCTGAATCTTGCCATGGTGCAAGCATTGTTAGCACAAAACCTTCCAGTTGCCTTCTTGCTGTTTCCACCTTTCGTCCTCTGCTCCGACATGATGCCTCAAATACATGGCCATTCTCTTTTGTCTTTACTTCCTTCTCCCTGACGTTCTGGTGTGTGTGGGGTGGGGAGAGACAAGTGGACCTACAGTTTTTATTGGCTTCCCACCAGGAACATCTCTTTAAACTGTTCCTAATCTTAACAGAAAGGCATCAAAAACCAGTCACAGCCTTTAATAGTGATCTACCAAAAAGAAAATGAATGAAAACCAGTGTAACCATCATTAGGCTGTTACTTCTCTAGTGATTTCTTGGTAATCTGTAAATAAATGTCACCCAGATTTGATTTAAACAGAGTGCAAAATTCCCACAACAGCAATGTGACAGAAACACCATTTTCACTGGTGTCCAAAAGGGATATCTCTTAGCTATTTAATAAAATTGATGATTAAGAAAAAGAATGCTGAATTGTACCAAAAAATCTCATCCACATAGTAAACTCTCAGAGCTAATTCAAAAATTCTTTCACCATTAAGATGAACATGCCTAGACTTTTTTTTAAATGTTTCTTTAGGAATGTAGTTAAATTAAATTTGGTTTGACATATATTAAAGATGTACCATTTTTTATGGTCTCTCTCCAGGAAGCAAATAAGTTGGATAAAAACCTGACAAAGACAGAGAGTGCACAGCTCTTCAGGATGTGGTATGGCTTTGATCACAAGTATCCTTTCTAATGACAAGCTGGCGGGTCCTCCTGGGGGCAGATTACTCTGCACCCTCATCATGGAGGAATGAGGCCTACATCCTGAGGAACACACAAAGGTAAAGTGAATCCACAAGCAACCTTACACCAAGGAATGAGTTCAAAAAATCTAAAACCAGGTAAACAGTTGTGGAGTGTTGAAAAAGCAAAGTGAAATCCCCGTGCAAAGTGTACATCATGTTTGTGTGGTGATTGGGTATTTTCCAATGTCAGATAACAAAACCAACAAATCCTGAAGAATTGATCTATTTTGTTCCCCTATACAAAGGTCTTACTTCCAGTTGGGTTAGCCAGACTTGCTTCACCGAACAGTCTCAGTGGCCTTTGCAGGCTTGGACTGTTCTGATGGGTGTGGACAGGACCAAGCTACATGCGCCTCCCAGGAGTCCACCATATACCTTTGTTTCCTGTGTAAAAAGATGGGATATGGGTAGAAATGACTGGGCTGAGGATTACAAGTCTGGTTCCTCCTAGTATAAAATAGCGTTGCTCTGTTTGCCCCTCAGGAACACTTAGGTGAGCACTTTCTTCTGAAAAGCATTTTTTTTTTTTTTTTTACAATTCTAGCCATCTGTGTGAATGCAGCAGCTCAGACATGCCCTGCCACGTGCGTTTGAAAAATCAGGCTGAAGTGCTTTGCCCTGTAGAAGCAAGCAGTCCATGGCTAATCCAGTCAGTAACACCACGCATGAAGAACACAGACAGTTGCATCATGAACTGAATGTGTTGGGTCTTTGCTGGTTTTCTGTAGTGACAAAACCCTCTCCATTCAGTAAGAAAAAGCCAGCCACTGGGATGAAAACCCAAAGCAATGATTAAAACCACAACGTGTCAACAGGAGAAGGGGAGTTAAGATGAGAGAGAGGATCTTTTTGGGAAGTTTGATAGAACTCAGCAAACAGGTGGAGGAGGAGAGGCTATGAGGGAACGCAACAAGGAGGCAAGAAATATTGTCGATTCACATCAGGGATGAGAGAAACACAGATTAGAGAAGGACTGGAAATTGGAAAGGAAGATTAAGAAGGAAGTGAAGCCAACTGAAGATGTGCAGAGGTAAGCAAGAGCATGTTCGCGGGTGAATTAGAAAACATCCCTGGAGTGCTGTGGAGTCACTTGGTGCCGTGGCGTCACATGGTGCTGTGGAGGGCAGGGCTTGGAGTTTAGTTCTGCTTAAACACATCTCTGCTGTCTGTGGCCAGGTGTCTTCCCTCACTTTAGGTTCTACGTTTGTGCAGGCAGTGCAGGTTACCTCCCTACAAAGAGCAATGCATCTTGGTCATTAGCAAGCTCTTGCAGTGGTCTCATTAGCTACCTGGAGCCATCCTGGTCTCTAGGGGAGTTTGTGCTTGGCAGGTGATTCCAGGTTTATACTCCTTCTGGACTTTCCTTCTAGAAACAGGATTGGCTCCTGCCTTTGATTTCAGTCTCTGATAACCAAATTTATAGGAAAGTATAAGAAATGACTGAAGAAAACACCTAAGGAAATACACAGCGAGGAAATAGAAAATCAGAGACTTGGTAAGAGGTTTTTATTTTCTTCCTCCAAATTGCGAAAGTGCTGTGTGGAAGCTTCACAACAAAGAAAAAGGAGAGAGCAGAAAAATTAACTAGGTGACAAGAAAATGAAATTTGGAGCCCACTCAAGTTTTTAGCTTGGAGCAGCGGCTCTAAATTTAGATGATGTCACAGTTTTTAATCTCACTTTCCACCAAAGGTTTATTTCCATACGATTAAGGACAGCCTAGTAGAAATAAGAGCAGATTTGTCCTCTGTGTAATATCTCTCCGCATTGCAATGTGTCCTCCCGTGCATTCATTCTAGAAGCTGCAGTGCAGCCGTCCTTGCGCAAATACATTTTCTCATAGACAACAGGGGTTCTGTGTCCTAGTTAAGGTCTGAATTTCACCTGGAGAGGAGCATGCCAACCAATTTTGACTCTGCGACCTCATCGTATAGCTATATTTTCAGACAAGTTATGAGTATGCTTCAACCATGCTATGGGATTTTACAGAAAGGAAGTATCACTAGCTCCGCACCATACAGTGCATTTCTGTCAGCATCCTAAAATTTCCTTTGGTCAAGGATAGGTAACCTGACTCCACTGGGGGACTGCCCCTACTTTGGCAATGACTAGCATGGCCTAACCTATTAGGGTCATAGGGAACATCAACAGGGTTCTAAGTGAACAACAGAGTGAATGTAAATGCCAAACTCATAACTAGATTTAGAGTGTTACAGCTGGCATGGGAATCTTGCATATCTTCTTCATGACTAATGGTCCTGCTGGGTTATCAGCTTGTAGAGTCTCTTTCCATTCCATTATTTATATTTATATTCTTAGACAAGTTATGAGTTTGGCATTTACATTCACTCTGTTGTCCACTTTGAACCCTGTTGATGTTCCCTGTGACCCTAGTAGGTTAGGCCATGCTAGTCATTGCCAAAATAGGGACAGTCCCCCACTGGAGTCAGGTTACCTATCCTTGACCAAAGGAAATTTTAGGATGCTGATAGAAATGCACTGCATGGTGCAGAGCTAGTGATACTTCTTTTCTGTAAAATCCCATCGCATGGTTGAAGCAGCATAAAGAATTGTTGCTTATTTTTGTAGTACTGGGAGTTTAAACCCATGGCCTTGCATATGCTAGTCATGAGCCATATATGCTTCCTCCTTAATTTTCTGTTTTGAGATAGCATCTTGCTAAGTTGCCCATGCAGGTCTTGAACTCAGTCTACAACCCAGGCAGAACTTGAACTTGTTACCATCCTGCCTCAGCTTTCTACCAAGTATTCAAGACAGATTGCAAAGGTAGTTCAGTGATAGGACCCTTGCCTAATATGAAAGGTCCCGGGGTTGACCCCTAGCACCATAAAAAGGGAATTTTTGACAAAAATAAATAAATGAGTGAGCCTTCAGACACTGAGTTAGCTAGAGTTCTCCAAAGAAACAGAAGCAATTGCTGGAAGGAATCTATGTATGCATATGTGCATAGAGAGACCCATTTCAAGGAGCTGGTTTGTACGGTTGTAGAAGCTAACAAGTACACAATTTGAAGGGCACACTCTCAGCCTGGAAGTGAGGGTAGCTGCTTGTGCTGTGATCTCAAGGAAGAATCCTGCAGAGAAACCTCCATTCTGGTTTCAAGGCTATGCAACTCATTACAAGAGACCAACTGGGTAATTTATTTTACTTAGAATTGACTGGCTGTACATTTAACCATATCTACAAATGCTTTCGAGAGTAACATCTAAGGGGAGGGGGTTGATTGACTAGTGAGGTAGTCTCTCAGGAATCTAGTCACGAGAGTCCCCATTCCTATGCAGTTGATACCCAGTATTCGGGTATGGCTTATTATTTTATCATTAGCAATAAAACAAACCACTGGGGCTCATATTTTTTGTTTTACTTTCATATGACATTATGTAATTCATACATATATTATAAAATTTTTCCTCAAAACTATGGGGATCGGGAGAACTACACAAAGGAAGATTTAATGAAGACAAGCAATAGCCAAGCATAGTACCAAGGGCTTTCCAGCACCTTACTTCTCTTCTGGGCTCTTCAGGAGAGTGGGGTGCTGGAGAGTACACACAAAGAGACCATTGGGATCAAGGTTGGCCTCAGCCAGCAACCTGGCTCTCCTGTTCAACCATATTGTTGGAAGCCTGTGGTGCCAAAACTGATGGTTAATGGCAGTCTCATCACAGTTCAGTGTGTGCAGCAATTCTGAATCATGCAACAGAAAGAAGAAATTGAGACCTAAGGGGACGGTAGGAATAAACGCTCTTGGGCACTATCAGGTACTGACTTCATGAATCTTCTAACCACTCTTTTGGTTTGGATTCTTTCCACCGTCCTTGTGATAGAAAGCCAAACTCCCAGAATACTTACCTAACTAACTTCACATTCCACAGCTGGTAAAATTCAATTCCATGATTCAGGCCTGGATCCCTCCAAAGTCCACTGAAATATTTAAATGAACTTTATGTGAATGATTCTCTTACTCTACTTATAAAACCCCAGATGCCGTGGCTGGAGAGATGGCTCAGAGGTTAAGGGTACTGACTGCTCTTCCAAAGGTCCTGAGTTCAATTCCCAGCAACCACATGGTGGCTCATAACCATCTGTAATGAAATCTGGTGCCCCCTTCTGGCCTGCAGTCATACATGCTGTATACATAATAAATAAATAAATCTTTTTTTAAAAAATTGTCAATATGTGCTTGAAGCTGCCCTTCAAACAAGGACTAGTTCTGATATGTCCGAATGCCTGTTGACAATATTCTGGTGATATCAGGGTTAGGGGGCAGAGCCAATCATAAAGAGAACACCATCACAGAGGAGCCACTACATTTCTGAGTCATATCCTCAAAGTCTGGACTGGGCTTATAACACAACACTAGAGTACTCAGAATATGTGAGGTTGTAAGGTCAATCCCTGGCACCATAAAACAAATTGCATCTTCAACTGTTCAGGGGTATAAAGTTAAATATGCAAGGGACTCTAAGAAGTACTTCCATCTCCTAAGACAATAGACTTAGTCTAACTAAGCTTGAAGGAGGCAAAATGTACACCAGACATCAAACTTCTGTATTAACATGTCCCCATGGGGTGAGATAGCCTTCCCTATCCAGGAGAAGACTAAAATCACAATCTGGCCCCATGTGCTCTGGGTGTGTTAGGGACAGCTCCTCACTGGTTCTCCCCTCAGATTGCCATGCCTCTGCCTTTCCCTTACCTCATTCTTCTTGCCTGCAAGACCATCCTTGGAATGAACAAGTCCCTATGGGGCATTCACTTAGTTCTTCTCTTTATAATTTATCATTTTCCCACAACAGTACTTTCTGATACATTATGTGCTTGGTTTTATTGCCTCCTCTGACCAGGATATATCCTTTCTGGAGATGGAGATTTGGGTCTGTTCTTGTTCTGTGGTTGTCCTCAGGACATAGAATAATGCCTGGCAGGAAAGGGACACTCAATAAATATTTGTTGAATGAATGAATGAATTAATTAATTAAATGAATGAATGAACAGACAAGCAGCAAGCAAACAAGCCAGAAAGCAATGTTTTCTATCACTTCAGATATTGATGTAGCAAGAAATGATTATTAATTATCTAAAGTTTACTAAATGAGTCTGCAAGCAGGACAAAGCCAATTGGATGATATTAGTGGTTTTCATCTAGACTGTCCTATGTAGATACTCACCCAGGGCTGCCTGGCCTATGTATCTCACTCTCTGGAAATAGACAGCCACACACCTGACCCGGGTCCTGATTACTTTAGCTGACTTCAAGTTTATGGTTGGTTCCCCCTTCATTAGTCCCTACCCTACATGGGGAGAAAGAAATGTGGGTTTTTTCCCATTAATTTTCTTGTGTAACCACCGGAATTTTGCAAGCCTAATTTACTAGTGACTTAATTAAGAACACAGGAGCCCAAAATTTCATGGCTAAGAATGTGGTTGGAGTTAGATAATTGTCCACTGCATATAAGGGAAGACTTTTTAGAAGTTTAAACACAGCCTGACCTCTTAAAGGACAAAGTCAAATGACCCAGATAATACACGTCATCACTTACATTCTACTCCAGAGCTGAACCGCTGTGTCTGGTCCAGTCCTGGTAGAAACTCCATGTGCTCTGTGGGGGTGACTGAGTCTTATCTTATCCCAATGTTGGTTCTATTAACACCAAACCCAAAATTTTAGAGCCACCTATCAACCTCACTAAGAATCTTAGATAATGAGCAGGTTAGAAGCGAAAATTGATGCATCTTTATTTATATTTTAAGACATCGCATAGAATTATTTGCCTAGATTCAGAGTGTTACAGCTGGTGTGGGAATCTTGCATGCCTTCTTCATGACTAATGGTCCTGCCGGGTTGTCAGCTTCGTAGAGTCTTTTTCCAACCCATCATTTATCATCGCTCTCCTTAAGCATGTGTATATATTAGTCCTACAAAAGCAAATGACACAAGATAAAAAATGACCTTTTCCAAAATAAAAAGGGCAGTGTAAAATCATTTTGAACACTTCCCAAGTGCCAATATTAACTAACACAAGCACTTAGTGTGTGCTTGCCAGCATTTTACATGGTGGGAAGAATTCTCAGAGATAACAGTGAGTTGGCCAATTGACCCAGAAATAGAATTCCAGAAAGCCACAAGGGTAGAGAGCTCACAGAGCTCGCATATGAAGTACCCACCAAATGGAAGGCCCACTGCAGGATGTGTGAATGCTGTGGCTCTTGTATCTTCCTGTTGGGCAGAGTAGCAGACTCCCTGCTACCCTGGAGCTTGAATGGGTGGGACTCCACTCCAGGAGCCATAAACACTGAATATCTGCGATGTTCTCCAGTGGTATTTGGGACCACATATTTAGGGGACTTAAGTGAAACAATATTTTAATCTTAACAGAGGAAAAGAAAAAGTGAGTGATAATGAAAGAAAGAATACCTCTCCTAAAACTTGACTCCATCCCACATGGCCAGTCTAATGTTAAATCCTAGGTATGAATATTATGAGCAGCAATTTTTCAATTTCAAATGGTGATTCCCCGCCTTGCAAATTTTCCCTGTGCTGACTGGTGGAAGCAGCCATAAGCCATTTATTGCATTAGTGCTATAGCCTTCCTGAATGACTTGAGTTTGCCTTATACAATGTTCCACAAGAGCAGGGACCTCTGCTTTCTAAAGGAGCCACTGAGTCCAAAGGAGGGAAAGGCTCGTCTGAGATACCCAGTGTTGCTGATGGACCTGAAGCCAGCATCCTACTCAATTCAATGTACCCATCAGAGGTACCCAAGGCTCCTGGCTCATGTGATCTATCTACTGAACTCTTCTGTCCTTGACTTAGGTACAATGCTAGTGCTGTACATGTGCCTCGCATTGTTTTAGTGACTGTAATGTCATCATTTCTTTAGTAGTTTTTAAAGGTGTCACCAGTCTGGGCACATTTTATTTTCATTAGCAAGCCGGAAAGATACCAAAATGTACAAGTAACACTTTAATGAGTGTCCGCTATGTGCCAGGTGACACATTAGATCAGCAGTTCTCAGCCTGTCAATCATGATCCCCATGGGAGTTGCATGATCTTTTCACAGGGGTCGCCTAAGACCATCGGAAAACACAGATATTTACATTATGATTCGTAATAGTAGCAAAATTACCGTTATGAAGTAGCAATGAAAATAATTTTATGGTTGGGGTCACCACAACATGAGGAGCTGTATTAAAGGGTTATAGCATTAGGAAGGTTGAGAACCACTGCATTAGATTAGATGGTACATTTCAGTAGCTAACAAGGTAGGTGGGCACGGTTGAGCCTCATGAAGTTCTGCTGCTTACCTAGCTGAAGTGAGGGTTGGCCCCACATCCTTTTGAAGTCACTAATGAGAGACTTGGGGATAGGAGGATGTGTTCAAAGGAGCTACAGATTACAGCTATATAGCCGTTTGTAGCTCTCACTTTCAAAATGCAATCAGATGATCCCAAAGTGGTTTCAGGAAGCACCATGATTTGTACATATTTGAGACAAGCAAAAGTAATCCTCTTCCTGAAGGCTCTCTCTGAATAGCTCCCTGATGGCTTCCTCACAGAAGAATGCCTACAGCATTGTATCTGCTTCCCCCAGGAAGCTGGCCAGAAGGAGAGCCCCTGCAAGGAACAGCAGCCCCACCACTGCCCCCTCCCCTTGGTCAGTTCCTTGGGCATTCCCACTGGCTTTTGGTCACCCTTGCCTTCATAGGTGCCACTATTGAAATAGCTTACATCTAGCCCTTGATTTTGGTCCTCAAACAAAAGAAATTAAAATTAACTGCAAGAAAAAGCCAGTTTCCTGGGCCCAGTGTTCTCACGACATTTTGGTAGGAGCTATGCATGGGACTTTTAACAGGGTAACAGAGACCATCATGTACAAGTCATAGTGTGGATTTTCACTGATTTCTTCTTCCGTGTAGTAGGATGAATGCATATTACCCTTTATTTTGTCTGAATCCATGAGAAAGCTGACTAGTTATTAACAGCCTCCTATTGAAAGCAATCCAACTCACTAGCATCACAGAACCAAAATACTGAGAACACTCAGAGTGCTATTTTCTCAAGACCCTACAGCCGAAATCCATAGTTGGAATATGGAGCAAGCTCTCCAAGACATGGACTGTAACTGCAGATTTGACCCTCTGAACAATTGTGTACACACCATAGCCTCCCCTGCCATTATGAAAATCAGGCTCCAAAGATGGTGACTGAGTTTTCTACAATGGTTCTACATGAGCTTTAAGACCCCTGAAATGTTTTTTTCTCTTTTTCCTATAAACATTTTAATAATTTCTCTATTGGAAGAGAATGCTCTCTCATTTCACCTTCAATTTAAGCAAAGTGAAAATTAAGATTTATGCAACCACAAAATCAGAACATAGCTCCTCCTTTTGTGAAAAATAGATTCACAAATTCCTTCAAATTATGACACCAAAGCAATCTATTGAATATTTTCCCAATGTACAGCATTGTCTTAGACATTCCTCACTCCTTCATCGATTCATTCTTTGGCTTATTGCATAATTGTCAAGAGTCTTCCAATGCCCAAGGCTATCCATGGTGTGGACGAATTCCGCAGAGTTTGTGTTCTAATATGGCTTTGTTTGATGGTTTCTGGTTTTTAGGCATCCTTCCAGGAAGGCATTTCTAGTAGAAAGCAAGGAACACTCAGACATGCCACTGTTGCTTTTTATCAACTGAAGGTCTGCTTTAATGGCCAGGCATTGATTCTCTACTGTGAATCACTTCTTTGCCTCTTAGCTTCAATCAACTGCGATTTGCTATTATGGCCTACCCAGGACTAGTTATGTAATTGTTTGGTTTGTTTTGATTATTAAAAGACTTCACTCAGGGCACTTGGAGTGATGCTTAATAAACATTAGAGTTCTGTTAACTTTCCTATGTATTGACAGCCACAGTTCTAAAAGATCTGTGTCATGAAAGGCATTTGATATTCATTATTACTTGTTATCTGTGAGTTACCCAGCTTCCATTATTTTACAGCCCAGCAGTAGTGGTATAACTGCTGTATTTCAGAACCGTAAGGAAGTCTTCAGTCTCCCCAAGCAAAAGGCTTCACTGGGGCTGCGATCCAGCCACCATTCTCACCCGATCCTGAGTAGTGGCCGGGCTGGGGGCTAAGCTGCACTTTTTTGTGCTCTGTGCTGTATACACTTACAATTTTTCCTAAGTTATGGTCCATCCTCCCATGGTTACTTTTCTGGAAATTATACGATGACGAGCAATTTGGACTTGATAGAGAAGTGCAGCAATTTTTTGATTCCACAATGGAAGCAATATGAGGCTTTGATGATAATTATTCCTCTTGTACCTTCCTTCCCTTGATAAAGGAAGTCTTCCAATTGCCCCTTCTGGGTGAAGCTGTGCTGTTTTGCCATTAGAAATGCAATGGCCTATTGATGATTTCTAGGTTAATACTGTATCATTTGGTTTAAAAATATTCAAAGAAAAAAATGTAAAGACTTTGAAAATCAGATGCACACTGCTTCAATGAATGTTGCCAGTATTGAATTTTGTTTTTTTATTTCTTCCTTCTTGGGGAGGAAAGTATTCTGTTTAAAATTTAATTATTACTTAGTCACTCCTCAACTGTGGCAGCCAGGGTATTTTCAAGTTGCCAACAAATTCATGAGCTACCAGAGACACAGTATCAGCATGGATGGCTGCTGCCGCCTGCACAGATTACCGCCTGGCACAAGGCAGAGCCTGCTCTCTCTGGAGGACTGAAGTTACTCAGCACCTGTCTGCGCAGGAAGCCGTTGTAGACACCACCCAGCACAGACTGCTCTAAATTAAGGATTCCTTCACAGGGTAGAGGTAGTGATGGTCCAGTCTCTCAGTGTATGTCACACCATCTCATAAGTGTGAGTGGACAAAATTAAGTACACTGATGCTTCACAGAAGAAGGGCTTCATGGAGTGATGATTACTGTTCTTTCTGTCCAGAAGGGGCCATGGAGGAGTTAAGGTTTCCTAACCTGGAATTCAATAATGAGAAGGGAGCTTGAGCACTCTAAGCAAGGAGAAAAACATGACAGAAAAGCCTGTGACAGATGTGGCACACATGGATCAAAGAAAACCAGCAAGGCAGAGCGAATCAGAAGAAAGAGAGGGGAAGACTATTTCCAGTAAGGGAGGCATTGAAGCATTCCACAGTTACAGTAAGAATTCTCAGCTGAGTGTGGTAGCACACGCCTTTACTCCCAGCACTTGGGAGGCAGAGGTAAGCAGAGCTCTGTGAGTTCAAGACCAGCCTGTTCCTTATGAGTTCCAGGGAGACCCTGTATTAGAAAAGGGAGTGGGGAGGAATTCTCTCCTACTGCTCACTAATTTGTATTTTGTCTGGTGGCTTGGGTGGCTAATAAAATGGACCAAAGTATTTTTGTTCATCCCTGTGACAGTCACTTATCAGGTACCTACGTTTAAAACTTCCAGGATTGGATTTGGTTTCAATGTCTTTATAAAAATTATACGTGTTTTGTTTGCTTTTTTTTTTTATTTTTCTCCCTTGGGGTTGGGGAAGTATGTCTTCAACCTTCTTCTGAAGCCATAGCAGTGAACTGGTCATCAGGTCCTTTTTATAGGGACAAAAGTCCCATTTATGAGAGCAGAACACTTTAAACCGAACTACTGGCAAAGGCTCCACCTCTGAGCGTCGCCCCTTAGGGCTTAGGTTTCCACAGATGAGTTCTAGGAACACAAACAACTGGAGCACTGAGAAGTTGAGGAAGCCAAAAAGGCATGTGATCAGCAGCAGCTCCCGAGAGTCAGGGATCCACATGGAGAGGACTCACTGAGCGGTGGTCAGAACCTGCAAGGAGACTGAGGGCATGAGAGAGGCTTTCTGGCAGGTCAGCAAGATCACCAGCAGGTGCAAGGTGTTTGGGAAACCAGCACAACTGTCAGGAAGTAACACCCGCAGGTTGTCAGTCATACGCACGTCATGGGCAAGAAAACTGTTTTTCCTCTTGAGAGCAGGAGATGAAGGCTTGAGCACAGAGTCACCCAGTGCCTTTGTTATAATGATGATGACCAGTGGCCAGATGTGCAGTTCTGTGACAGAGAGAATGAAATGATCTTAGATAGTTGCTTCCCAAACACCCACCAATTTCCTATTTGGTAAAAATTAGTGCAGTGAAATTCTCATTCTACTTTGGATGGTATTCTGGAGCCCTCAACATGCATTCTAAAGACATCCATGTGTTAAAGTATGAAAGTGTCCTCTCATGAAGAGATTGAGTCTTATATTTCCCTTAATAAAGATGAGCCAGTAGGGTAAGTATTCCAGGCAAAGTCAAGTAGAGCACTTTGCAGCTAAAAGCACAGCCATCAGCCAGCTGACCTGGTACTTAGCTGGCGATCTACTGTCAGAAACTGCAGGATTTCCGACAGAGGCCGTAGCTGACCTAACAGAAAATGTGTGGCTCAAAATTCACTTTCAAAGAAAAAGTTGCTTCTTGTTCCCAGACTGGTAAACTACCACCTCACCAGCATCTCAGTCACGCCCAGCTCTGGGGGCAGCCTGGTGTCAACAGTGGTGGCTGGTGCTGTTGTCTTTCAAAAGTGGGGGAGGAAGCACTGGGGAGCCACCCCCTCCCAAAGGAAGCAGACGCATCCTGAAACCATTGCCTTTGACACCCCTTGAAGCTATTTCCTCAAAATTCCTTGAAATCCAGCAGTGTACTGGGTTTCATTGACGTGTTGCCTGTAAACACAGCCAGAACACAGCATGCTATGCAAGCCCATGCCTGGAGTTCTCATGTGCACTAGCCAGCTAGCACTGGAAGGGTCTGGAACAGCTTCGTGTTACTCTCCCGGCTCTTCCCCAGCAACTGCAAAAACTGTTCCCTGCATCCCTCACTCTGACTTAGGCTTGGATTACAGGTGTCTTTCCAGCCTGTGCTCCAAGAGCACTGGGTCATTCTGGGCACCTTTTTTTTTTTTTTATGGTTTTTTGAGACAGGGTTTCTCTGTGTAGTTTTGGTGCCTGTCCTGGAACTCACTCTGTAGCCCGGGCTGGCCTCGAACTCACAGAGATCTGCCTGCCTCTGCCTCCCAAGTGCTGGGATTAAAGGCGTGCGCCGCCACCACTCATCATTCTGGGCACTTTCAAGTGTCTGTCAGGAGAGGCTGTGTGTTGTACAGGCTGTAGGTGCTGAGAAATGAAGGAGTCTCCAGAAGGAAGCACCCCACATCTTAAGCAGCTCCAGCAATATAAGCGCAGAAGCCTGCTCTTTAGCTGGTTTGACCAATGTGTCACCTTTTGGGGAAAAAATAAATGTCTTCACTCTGATTTTGAAGTCCTCAGGCCCTCTGCAAGCCGCAATGCTCAGAAGATGAACAATATGGTAATTGGTAATTGGACAAGCACTTTGCAAATACCAAGTGCTTCGTAAAGTTGAAATGATACTAAATTCAGTGACAGGTTTACAGGCCCGAAGGCCTGAAGACTCTATGCAGATAGAAACAAAGAATTGTATTACATTTTTATTATTTTTAAATTCTAGCTGATTTCCCACTCTATTCAAGATTATGATGAGCATGTAAGCTTCCTCTCAGTCTTCAGACATCTGATTGAGAAATCTTTCTCCCTGCATCTTTGGCTCAAACAAATCTCACCCCCTTGAAAAATGCCCTACCGGGACATGGCCACCTTTGACCTTCCCGAAAGGAGCTGATGTCCCCTGGCTGGCCAAGGCCTTTCCTTCCTGATCCAGTCTCGTCAGAACTGTTTGTGTTCCCAGGAGGAACTACACGTAAATCCCCGCTAAACATGTCTCTCTTGTGAGTCTAGTCTGTTGCAGACCTCTAAAAATATTGAAGGGCTGTTAGAAGATTTCAGGTCGAGATTCTCAAACTGCAGCTCAGAACTCAGCGTGGGTCTCAAAATCAGTTTAATGGGTTGCTAGCCACCGTTTGTAATACGTCAGAGTACACTGCGTTTTGAAAGCTTGACCTCTCTCTGGTGGCATTGTGCCCTACCATGCCCTTGTGCAGGAATTCTCAGGACTTTCCCCCAATTGTTTTAAGTAGTCAGCAAATGAGTCAAGTTGCTTTAAGGACCCAGAGGAGCGAGCGTGTCATCATGTGGTTTCGGGAAAAGCACAGAATTGGTGTATTCGAGCTGGACTTAACATTTGACAGACAGGATGGGGATGCTGGGGACAAAATGAAGTTTGAGGTCCTGACTTCTTAGGTGTGGAACCTCAGGCTCCTGGGCCCCTCTCAGCCACTGTTTTGAAATCCACTGAATGAGTACAGTCACAGTTGCCCTGCAGAAAAACTGAACCGTCCAAATGGAGTGAGTAAAAACTAACACGTCAAACAAACACTAAATGTGCTCTCCGTCTCCTGTCTCCAGGCAAAGGTACATTCAGAGAAGGCAAAAAAGGGAAGTGTTACACGCCTTTGGGCAGGGGGCGGGCAGAGGGGGAGGAGTAGCAGCCTGATACCTTGAGGACTGGCTGTTAGAAGAAGCGAGTCTAAGAAGGGAAATTTGTAAAGATTTTGAGTACTGGGGGAATTTGTCTGGATGTGATTCGGGAGACAATGAAGAATCAGGTGGTGTGTAGATGCAGGAGTGATATTGGCTGCCTTTAGAAAGATTGATCTAACAGCATTGATTCAGAAGTCACAGGGTACCTAATAATGGTGGTTACAATGGGGTTAGAAAGGAAAAGGGCAAGGGCTAGGAAACTCTTGCTTCAAGTCCTCAGAATCAGGTGTGATATTATTGAGGACATCAGATCTATGGAGATAAAGGACCAGGGTGTAAGGAAGTAGGGGTCCAGATGACCATAGGTGTCCAGCCCTGGTGACCCTAAGTTGGATGATATAGTCAAAGTGGACAGACTAGGGGGAGATAACTAGGAAGTGCATCCCCTCCCACCCAGGTATTTGATGAGTTCATGCAGAGCCAGTTCTTGGGGATAAGCAAACCACTTGCCTCACAGATGGCATTCTCTGGACCTCTGAGTGAACTTGCTTTTTCTCTTCAAGTGGCTCTCTAACGGGGGAATGCTCCACAGTTAACATCCTGCGCAGAGAAAGACATTTATTTCAATATTTTGCGCTAATTTGGTCTCATCCGCTTGTCCTCTGTCTGTAGACCTCGCTGACATTCACCTCAGGCTAACTTGTGTTATGAATGGGCAAGCCACATCCTACTGAGTCAAGTTCAGACTCATTAGCCCCAGGCAGCACAGCATGAGCCAAAGGGCTCAGTTCACACGGTTGTCACTTAACCAGCTATGTGGCATGGGGCTAACTACTGGAACTCTCTGGACCTTGATTATAAAATAAGGCTGGTGACAATAATAACGTCTTCATTGCATGGTCTGGGTGAGATTGCTACAACTGTACACAGCATATGTAACAAAGAGCTTCAAAAAGAGACTACTATTACCCAAGGGCATGAATTGGATATTGTTTGGCCATAACCACCCCATAGCCTTTCCCGATTCCCATAGAAGGGTTCACCTAGGTTCTGCCCAAGAGGAACCTCTGCCAGGGCTTTCCTGGCCAGTCCTGTCCCTTCAGGAGCAAAGTGTTCTCATTGTCCCTCTGCTCTCTGGACACCTTAAAGCCCAGCTACAGACCCTCCCAACAAAATAACTTTGTTCCAATTCAGCATGGTCTGGAAATGCCAAGCATCCCTCACTGAAGATCAGCATTCAGAGCTGAGACTGCTTGCTCCAGTCTTGATGAGCTGAAGACAGAGTATTGAGAGGAGAGAAGGAGTGGTCTCTTTGGCTACAGGCAGCAGCACTGATGTCACTGGCTTCCTCTTGCCTCACCACCAGTACAACAGCTTCTACGTGATCCTGAAAATGAATTTGCCCATTTTTTCTATCATAAGTTGTGGCTGTAAGCATTATATATACAAGTGCTTTTATTCAAGTGAATAGGATGTTCACTGTAGGAAAAGTCCATGTTTCCCAAATAGACCCAAACTTATATTAAAAGACCATGCACTTAGGTCCCAGAGGTCAACAGCAGCAAGATATGGATCAGGCTTGAATCTCAGGCTTGCTGGCCATGTGAACTTGACCCCGTCCTTCAAGGACCTGTTTGTCTGACAGCTTAAGGAAACCCCCTCCCTGTTCTCTTGCCACAAAAGCAACTTCCCTAACGCAAAGAAGTCTGCATGCAAGTTTGTGTAAGAACCCTCACACCCTAAGAACCCATATTTTCACGTGCCCCTTCTCCATGGTCTCATAAGGCTTGGCAATTAGAGCTAGTTTTACAGTTTTTCATCCAAAACCATACTGCAGGGTGGAAATGTTTTATTCTGTGAGAATCTGGCCCTTGTTAGCCAGATTAAGATCACTTGTGTCAAAATGAACAAGTATATCTTCATGGTTTTATTTAAGGAAAGGAAGAAGTCTCCTGGTTTGCTGTTATGTGTTGGAAATGTATCTTCCAGAACTAAGGTACATTTGTCATGTGTTTATCCTTACAAATTCAGTAAAATATAATAGGTCTGTTTGATGGCATGTAGTAAACAAGTGTGCTTTCTTAGGCCACTAGCAGGTAATTGACACCTTAACTTGATGTGATTTGGTCACAGAAAATAAGCATGAATATGAAAGAAAGTTGTGATATAAAGTTTAGTATGCTACCATAAATAGCTGGTTAACTTTAGATGTAGCTCCCAATGTGACCTACTTTTACTATCCTTCTCAACATTGCCTCACTCCTGACAGTCACAAACTCATCTATGGGACTCTTTAAATTGTCACCTTACAAATATATGTTTTCCCAACTTTGCCCCATTCATCATCTTGGCTTTGGAATAAACTTTTCTAGGACAAATTAGAAAGAATTGTTCTCTCTAAGTTGTCCAGAGTCACATTGTCAGCATTTGGGAAAAGAGCTGAGAAGACAGCCATCCCCCATCCATCAGGGTGACTGTGGATGGGAGAGGGCAAGAGATAATACTAATGGCCTTTCTGCCATAGTACTGAGCAGGAACAACACTTGGTCCTCAGAGGTAGGGAAACTGAGGCTCAGAAAAACTAAGACTAAACTCCAGAGCCAGAATTCCCTTATTGAAGAACCGTTTCCCTGACCTGTGCTTGTGTAACGCTGAACCTCAAAGACACTTAGTTTCCACCAAACTGATTTAACCAAAAATGGCCATATTTTCTTGGGACGAATTGTCTTTGAGGAATTCTTGTTTCATTTTTTTCATTCTTTCCATTATCTGCTTCCTTTAAATAATCTTCATCTTGGCTTCCTTTCTTATCTTTTTAATTGTTCCATTTGTTGATGCAAACAAGAAACATGCTGGTTCCTTCCATCTCATTAAGCCAGTCAGAGAGCCCCTTCACATGAAGCCCTCCAGATTCAGGGATCATGCTTGTAGAAAGAGGTGCTTGCATGCAAGGGGAAAAAATAGCCTGGTGTTCCCTGCAGGGAGACCTAGATCCATCATCTCAACTCACACAGCAGCGTGTGCTAGGATTCCAGCCTCTGCCTCAGGTCCATGGTTCAGTCCAGGTTGGTCTTTGAACAGTTAGATTATTTTTGTTTGTTTGTTTGTGGTTTTTTGAGACAGGGTTTCTCTGTGTAGCCCTGGCTGCCCTGGAACTCTCTCTGTAGCCCAGGCTGGCCTCGAACTCAGAGATCCACCTGCCTCTGCTTCCTGGGTGCTGGGATTAAAGGGATGCACCACCATTGTTTCTTTTCATTTGAGGTTTGATCAGTTTCCTTACCTGAAATTCCTGGTTGCTTTCCCTTCTGGGAAGCAGAGGTTACACTGGCTATCACTCAGAATTTAGTGAAGAAAATTGAGGAGTCGGCTAAAAATCTTGTGAAGTCTGACCATAAATTATTTCATTACTGTTTTCCTATCTACTTTCTACATAGCAAATGTGTTTTCATTACTTTGCTATTTCATCTCATCTACAAGTTTTTATAAAAATATTATCAAAAGGCTACATACTACAGAAAAAGGAAGGACACTAGAATGAGGAAGATTTCTGCTGTTCAGCCTCATGGATCAGTTTTCTAGAGCAGTTAGCTCAGATTTCCTTTCACTAGGATTATTGACAATTAGGGGAGGTTCCTGCTTGAGTAAGATTTTGATATTCATCCTTTTCCTCTGCTTTCTCCTTACCTGGATGGTGACTCTTGGCATACAATAACCCTCTTTTACTTTAGACAAATGGAGAGGAATGACGGTTTCTCCTACAAACTTCTTATTCTGGGAGAGCTGTGTCTGACATATCAGAAACTTATACTCACATATGAACATGCATTAGCATGGACTCGTCTGAAGTTTGTCTGTCTGTAGTCAGGGCTTCTATGAGCCGGATGGGAGAGAGAACTGTTCAAAGTTAGAACCAGTTCTCTGTCTCCTTTATTTTGATCAAGCGGAAATTCTTTATATTCAGAGCCTTTAAAGAAAAATTACAGCTTTCAAAGGAACACATGTTTTTCCTCCTTCTGTGGAACAGCTGTGTTAAAACTGGCATACCAGTAAATAAGGCTCTTCTTCAAGCCGATAGAGAGCCTGGCTCACACCCTTCCTTCAGTTCCCCTTTGCCCAGGTGGGAGCCATGCTTCACCATTTTACAATAGCCCTGCAAAGGCACTAGATTCCACCCCCTCCATTATACCACTCATCTGAAAAAAGTCCCCAGCAGTAAAATCTCCTACCCTTTGCTTCCAGAGCAACCACAGCTCATGAGTTAATGTTCTTAACTCAGTCTGAATGGTTGTACTACAGAGCTGCATACCCATAAAGACTGGTTTCTGCCTTTCTTATACATAAATGTTTGATCATCAACCTCTAACAGTCCTGCACTACTCAGCACCCCCTACTGGACACCTCTCACCGTTTTGTCTTCAATGACTTCAGAGTTTACCTGCCTTTCCCAAAATCTCCAGCCCTCTGACTTCTCACTCTGGACAACTGAGCTTGCTTCCTTCCTCACAAAGAATGTGGAAGACAGATTGGTAGGGACTGTTCCCATCAGCCTGTCAAATGTCAAGAACAGTCCATTCCTACAATTTCTCCTTTCTTGTGTAGTCAGCCTTCCTACTAAATCCTTTAAAAGGACTATTAAATGCATAGGTCCTGACCACTTAGCCACAAAGACATGAATAAACCCTTCAATGACTTCATAGCCCCTCACATGTCACCACCCCTTCCAGGTCAAACTCCTCAGAACACTGATCTTGCCAACTATTCATTTTTACCAGCTGTTCAACCTGCTGCTGTCTCCCCCTCTTTCCCTTGTCAGTCCCCAGGGACCACCCCATTACCAAACACTGGGTACTGTCAGCTCTGTTCGAACCTGTCATGCAGCAGCAGCTAATACTGCTGATCGTTGGTCATGTGGCCTTGTTCTTGAAGTGCTCTTTGTCCACCCCCTCCTTAGCTCCATGCTGTTTGGGCATTTCCCACCACTCTTCTGGGCAGGTATTTTCAGGCTCATCTTCCTTTTTAAAGGTGTTTGTTTTTTATAGTGTGTGTGTGTGTCTCTCTCTCTGTGTGTGTGTGTGTGTGTGTGTGTGTGTGTGTGTGTGTGTGTTCTGAAGCATGTGTACCCCATTGCACATGTGGAAGTCAGAGAACAACTTACAAGAGTCTGTTCTCTCCTAAGTCTGCTCTCTCCTCCCACCATTGGGTCCTTAAATTGAACCCAGGTTATCAAGGTTGGTGGCAAGCACCTTTATCCACTGAGTCATCTCACTGACCCAGGCTTACCTTTCTCCTTTAGTCCATTAAATATCATCGTTAACTATGGTGCTGTTAAGATCTTCCTTTCTTATTGCTAACGTCTCTGTCTTTTCCTTTCTATTCTGGGGTTAAAACAATATGGAAACCACGAGGTGTCCTACGTGTATTCCCCACACCAAGATCTGCCTCCCTGCTGTCCTCACTTAGTACTGCAAAAAGAAAAAAAAATCATATGCCAGGAAACATTTTGTTTTGTTTTTGTTGTTATTATTGGTTTTCAGAATGTTAGTAGTGGGCACCATTTTTGTTACCTCTTAAAGATCAGAGTCACTAAATTACACAGAAAATACTCCAACCTGCTTCAAGAATTTCAAAAAGTTGAAATGGATTATGGTCTCACCATCATAGATATATAATCCCTTATATTTGCTGTAAATGAATTTTAAAATTAATATTCTGATCATTGAATCTTGTAAATGAGCATGTTCATATTGGCTATCCACAAAGCCTCATGAGAATGAAGAGATCCAGTTGTTCAGGAAATAATCATTGTGTTTTTGCAAATAATCTCTTGTACCTTTATTGAAAGCTCAACATTCATAGGTACTTTCCTAAATAATTTGCTTCCCTCTGCCAATATACAGAGCACCCCTTGGTTATACAGACCATGACTAATTGTGACCTGAACAACAGATGACATCAGAGAAAACTAGCATAAATTATCCCAACGTGAAATATAAATGGATCTGTCCATTGAATGAAGCCAGTTTATACAAATCTTCTCCCTGCTGTCAGTTCTGTAAGTAATCATCCATTTAAATAATGTCCAGCACAAAAGCTGGAATCAGAATTATTCCAGGAGTCATGTGGCGTCAATGGGTAAGCCATTCTTTCAGCTGTAGCTTGCAAGCCGAGCCAGCCATTGATCACTCACCCGACTGTAAGTTTATCTAGAATATTGCTTGGATAGTTAGATGCGCACTCAGATCTCTGCTCATAGACACAAAGTCCCTGGGTTGGGTTGTAGAAGCGCAGCATGGGCAGATCCCTCAAGTGAAGACAAATCTCTCTCATTTTTAGTGTTCAGCAAAGAAACAAAACGTGCTTCCCTTTTTAGGTAACTGCGAACCCCCTTTGACACAGGAGGAATCAGTGGCAGACAGATCACCTGAACACCCCAGGTTCCAGCAGAATGACTCATTCATCCTGAAGGGACATAATGGGAACTCCTGCAGCTTTTTCTCTAGTATTTTCTTGCTGGAGCCAACACCACATTATGAAGCCATGTCATTGATTTGATCGACTCCCACTCATGCCAGCTAGCGCCTAGCTGTTGAAAATTACTTTTGTCCCCCGCCCCATATCTTGGTGGAACATCTTATTCTGAGAATTGACTTATTCTCGCCCTTTGTTCCCACACTTTTCTTAGGAAATGAATTTCTAAAAGAATACACCCCCTGCTCTTGCCAGCCCCCCCAAAAAAAAACTCAAAAAGAATGTAATATTTCCTGTCACACATATGTTCATGTGCTTGTGACCATGCACAATTTGTCTCCTGAACAATAGGGAGGGCAAAGCAGGAGAAAAGTATCTATAACTTCTCATCATGTTGAGTCTATGGGATACGTTACACAGTGGAATGCTCTATTAAGGTTAAAATACCTTTAGCTCCTCTGCTGGGTGTCTAAACTGCCCACATCAGTCATTTCAGTGAATAAAGGAATAAAGATTAGAAAATAGGATAGTTGCAGATTGAGCACTCAAAGTGCCACGGACAGCTACGACATCACTTACATTATTACAGTAATTTTTATATTACTAGCATTTGAGGATTGTGTTACCTGGCAGCTGAGGATTGCTTTGACAGTTTGCTCACAGACAGGAGAGACAGAAAGAGGGAATAATCCTCTCAAGAATAGACAGATGTCTGTGTATGTAGTTGCACATGCATGTGTGGCCTGCCGTATATTACTCATCCTGACTACATGGCAGACATGCTACACCTAGCCTGAGCGATTAAATAGAGATCTCTCAGTAGGAATTTTTGCAGCTCATTTTCATCTTTACCCATCTTTTGAAGTAAGGTGATGTTTTATGATGGGGTGTGCATTTTTTTAAAACATTGCCTGATTTTGATGACTTGCCCTAGTTAATTTTGCAAACTCTGGATCTGGGCCACTATTTGGCTTTGAAGGTTGTTCTAGTTGTGGACACTGATCTTGTTGCCCCAAGGGTGGAGGCACTGAACATGGTACTTTATATCTACAGTAGTCAAATGATAGGCTATCAGCTTTGAGGGCCCTTCAGTTATATGGGCCTTTTTAAAGGTGATTGTGCTGATTTTACATTCAGAAGTTTGTATTATTTTTGTTAAGAGGAAACCCATAAATTGGGCAGTCTTCAGGCTCCATGTGAGTAAATGCTGGAAGAAAAATAAGGTAATTTACAGTCTACAACATTAATTCTCCTAATAAACCACAAGTGTAAAAGATCTCAATCCCTACATAGCATCATTTTCTGTACCTGCCTGTCAGTGCAGTTTTGGTGAATGAATAAAATTTGAGTGTGTTTGAGCAAGGTTCAGACATTTTTTGAGTTTAACTCTCAGTGTTTTTTTTTTTGAGGGTTAACTCTCTTCACATCTCTTTACGACCATTCCGCACAGCTTTCCCTATCTGGTGCTAAGGCAAGCAACATGCCACCTTCTGAAGTGTGTATTTAAACTCATAGACAGGAAAGGGTAATCATTCCAGTACCTTCCATTCTCCCATCAAAATGTACATCATTCAGTCGTGGCCTGGCATAAGTCTTTTAGCCTCCTTTGCAACTCAGTCTACTGAATTGATTATTGCTTCTATAAAATCCTATTGAGCTCCCAGACTGCGGGCATCAGAGGCTCCCAAACTGATCCCATCGCCGGTATGCAGGCCCAAGACCAAAGTACACAGGAGCTAAACCCACTTCTCCAAAGAGCCTGTGTGATGGAGGCTCTAAGGAACAGTGGGAAGGATCCTAATTAAAGCAAATTGCCTCCCAATCAAACCAAATTAATGCTGCCCTGAGACACTCTCAGAGAAGAGAATTTATTATATTTACTGGAAGTGCCAAAAGGTATTTGGACAGACTATTCAGCCTGAAGGATAATGAGAGAGACAATCTTCAGAATTTTGTTAAGGATTTCTTCAAGAAATTTTTTAGAAGTAAGGGTCCTTTTCAGCTTTAATTGTGATTCTGCTACCAGCAAAAAAGCTTAAGTTCAAATGATGCATACTGTGTAAAATATGACGAAATGAATAAAGCCATTCCAGATGGTGCCTGACATCTCCCGACACATTTTCAGTTTCTCTTCTCTGCATTCCTCACACTAACCCCTTTCCACTCTCACCTTAGAGCAAATGAAAGGGACCCTGGGAACGGTTTCCAGGCCTCAGGAAAATCTTGGCTGAGTGCAGGTAGACCAAAGCAGAAGGCTTTTCCTGAGTCTGTTGTGAAATACAAACTGGCAAATATGGTAGGGTGAATAATTAATGGGAGCTACAACTGAGAAAGGGTAAGGAGTCGATGCCCCATTGACAGTAAGAACCCCAAAGAAGGTGTGGGAAACCTACCAGAGACCCAACTGGCACCTCCATGAGCCTCTCCAAAACCCCCCTGGCTCCAAAGTGGCTGAAGAGCATGCCATCTGGGTCTCTATTGAGAAATTGTAGGTGTCCATTCGTGCCTGTTTCCTCCGAGTTCTGGCCTATAGGCCCACTGTGCTTGGCCATGGCAGGCGCACCAGAAATACCTACTTAATGCTTAATCTGCAGAGAATGAAAAGAATCCTTCAGTTCAAGGACAGAGAAACTCTGAGGAATTCCAAGGAAAGCCTTGCTGTGTTTCAGGTTGGTAGTAGCATTGTCTTTTGACTGCTATTCACTTTTTTACTGATTGATTTGCTTGGCACTTAACTTCTGTGGCTTGGCCTGGTTGTGAACAGAATCTGGAGCCTAGGGCTGTATTAAGCTGGTCAAGCATGAAATTATAGCATGTTAGCTGCTGGCACTGCACAAGGATGCACAGGAGACTAAGCATGACCCAACAGTACCTGGGACTTCCAACGTGGATTTCCAAGGCACTTATTACTATTCTGTTAACAATGTCACCATGCAACCAGTTTACATTTTGTATCCTCAGTGCTTTCCAGATTTCCACTTTGTAATAGTCTGTGCTTTTTACCACATCCGTTAACACCCTTTGGAAGCTATGATGGCAGATAGCACAGCCCGCCATTGAGACAGCCCCATCCTTGTCCAGCATTTGTCACTTCGGAGTACTAGTAATAATTAGATGAAAGCAGTGAATTGAGCAACAGTTATTAACACGAAGCCAGAGATCAGAACTGAACGCAGCCAGACACAGCTTTGCAGCAGGGAAGAAAACCAACACCATATCTGTGATCATTGAGAACTCCGGAGAACAGCCCAGCAGTCTGCTCTCACTATTGTTCACCAACTGCCACGTGTTTTTAAATGACATGGCAATTTGGTGTGATGGAAGGCCCCAAGAACATTAGCAAAAGGGATCTGGAGAGGAATTTATTCACATTATGAAGCAAAGTAGGTGTCAGTGTGGGGGAGGGAGGTAGGGTATAGAGAGACAGAGAGGAAAAGGATTGCCCACCAACTGAGAAGTGAGCAGCCTGCAACTCAGGCAGAGAAACCCCCCAGACCCAGGCCTGAGCTGCCACAGGTGAGTGAGCGAGCTGGAAGCTGTGTTTCCTCCCTTCAACCTCTCACTTCACAGGAAGCTGTGCAAATTGCAATTAATTACCCAAGCAAAGGATGTCAGACAATGCATACTAGTAGAGGAGGCTGGAGGGTCCCTCTCCAAGGAACATCCACATCAGGAGTGCTTGCTAATGAGGAGATTGTGAGACAGGGTAAGGTGGAATTCCAAGGAACTCACAAATAATTACTGGCAATGACTGGGAGGAAAAACCATTGGTAGTAGCATAAGCAAACCAAAATACCATGCCTCGGGCTGTCAGTTGACAGGGTGTCCTGTTGGGGAGGCATCAATAAGATTTAAATATGGCATCTGAAGGATCCTAGATTTCTCAACTACCTCCTGTCTATAATTCACCAGCAAACCAGCAAAGGTCGACAGAGAGCAGAAGCCGAGACAGCCTCTGTCTGAGAGCTTTTCTTTCAGGCTCTAGAGCATGCAGATGTGTGCCCTTGCAGAATGTGAATTTTAAAAGCAGGATCTGAATCCCTGGCTCTTTCACTTAACACCTGAGGGACTTGAGCAAGCCGTGTTTTCAAATCTCTGGTTTCAGTTACTTAAAATGGGAGCCATGTGTCTTCACAGCAGAGCAGTGTGGCTCACTAGGCTACCCACAATTCACTCGTGTGGTCCTCCGGCTACTCTGGGTTATTTTTAGCGTAAAAATTGCCCATCCATTCTGATGCTTTTCCTCTGTCCAGTAGCTGTTGTGACTCTAAACCTCTTGAGGTCATGAGGGACAGCCAGGTGTGTCACAATTTAAACAAATTGTGTTAAAATGTGTGTCTATGTGTCCCAAGATCTGTGCATCTCATTTAGGATGAGGAGTTAATCAGAATATATGATTAAACTGAGCTGACTAGTGACCATCTTGTTGGCTCCCCCTCTTTCTCCTGCCTTCTCTTCTCCCTCTTCCTCTTCTCTCCTGGGATTCACAGAGGTGTCTTTAAATATAGCACTACCCTGTCTGCTTATTAGTCTAACACAGAATAACGTAAAGACCAAATTGGGCCCAAACTGTTTTCAATGACTTTCTCTTTGTGTCACAAGCTTTGTGCAAATAGAAACACTATAGAAAGCAGAATCTAGTTTTACTTACAACAAAGGATCTTCAAACAGACTTAGGCCCAGCCAGGCAAACGTCCACAACATTTTGACCAACATTGCACAACATTGCAACCAACATGAATACTTTCTCTTTCTGGAAACTCTCCAGGTCTCCAGATAAGGAACCTGGTGGTCCAGTGGAGGCAAAGAAGTGTGGATACCAAACACACACACACACACACACACACACACACACACACACACACACAC
Organism: Onychomys torridus; assembly: GCF_903995425.1. Taxonomy (NCBI): domain Eukaryota; kingdom Metazoa; phylum Chordata; class Mammalia; order Rodentia; family Cricetidae; genus Onychomys; species Onychomys torridus. The sequence continues at coordinate 87,742,901 of NC_050449.1, forward strand.
ACACACGTAATTAATTATGTCTTTAAAGGAGTTTTGATTTATTGCGTATTACTCTCATCTTTTAAAACAAGTCACTTAAATAGTGTTCAAGGATCTCTCCCTCCTTCATTCACCATCAAGGACGGGCCATCTGGAGATAAGTGACTTTGCATCAGCAGGACACGACTGGTTGCACTGTAACTGACTTTCAAAGCTGATCCTATTCTGACAGAGAAAGCACAGGTCAGGAAAGAAAATGATGTGAGAGGCCAAGGCCACCACAGGCTACGGTGGCCCTCCCATTCTGTAGCTTCCAAGAACCTTTCTCAGGTTCACAGAGCTGCCTCTCAAGGCTTCCAAAGGAGGAAGGCCCCAGACACCAGGGCACACTCTTAGAGTTCAGCTTGTCTTACACCTAAATACTGGGGTTCGGGTAGGGCCAAGAGGCCTGCATTGCTTAACCTGTGACAGGGGGATTCTGCTACAAAATCTACCAGAATGCCCAAGAAAAATGCAGACCCTAGGAAGAGGTGCCTTGACATATTCAGACAGAGCTTATCTGATGTAGGGGCTTTTTGAACGACCAGATCAGGTACATCAGAAGTTCTCAACCTATGGACCTTGATCCTTTTGGGGGTCACAATGACCCTTTCACAAGGGTCGCATATCAGATACCCTGCAGATCAGATATTTACATTACAATTCATAGCAGTAGCAAAATTAGAGTTAGGAAGTAGCAACGAAAATAATTTGATGGTTGTGGTTCACAACAACACAAGGAACTGTATTAAAGGGTCACAGCATTAGGAAGGTTGAGGACCACTGAGGTAAATGAACAGGCAAGAGGATGGTTTCTCAAAGAGGGCTTCCTACTGGGTGTCAGCTGGCTGCTCCCTATGGCTTTAACCCACTGTTCTCCGAGTAGCCATTGTACCAGACACCTTTTCCTAAGCACAACTTCCGTGAACAAGTGTCTCAGCAAGTCCTTTGTCCATTGTTCCAGTTGGGTTGTTCATTACTGTTGCTGTCCATGAGAGTTCTTGCTATGCCCTGAATATTAGCTCTTATCAATGGCATACAAGGATTGTCTTCCATTCTGTAGGCTGTTTTCCCACTTTGGTGATTGTTTCATGTACTTTGAAGTTTTATGATTTGGAATCACATTGTTGGTCTCTTTTCCCTTTTATTTATTTATTTATTTATTTATTTATTTATTTATTTATTTATTTATTTTTGGTTTTTCAAGACAGTGTTTCTCTGTGTAGCTTTGCGCCTTTCATGGAAGTCACTTGGTAGCCCAGGCTGGCCTCAAACTCACAGAGATCCACCTGGCTCTGCCTCCTGAGTGCTAGGATCAAAGGTGTGTGCCACCACCACCTGGCTTCCATTTATTGTTTTTTGATGTCATAGCAAAATATAATTCCCAAGCTCAATGTGTTAAAGCCTTTCCTCTTTGTTTTCTTCTCTGAGTTTTGTCCATTTTTAGTTTGGTTTTTCTTTACAATATGAGGTAAGGTTCCAACACCACTGTTTTACATTGATTCTCAGTTTTCCATGGTCATTTGTTGGAGAAACTGTCCATTCCCCCATTATATGTTCCTGGCACTTCATGGAAAATAAACTGACACAAGATCATATATATTGCTGGTCTCTTTACCCCCTTGATCCATATTTCTGTCTTTATGGTAGTATCACACTGTTTTGATCATTGTAGCTTTGTAATGTGTTTTCAAATAAGGAAGTATAAAGCCTCCAACTTTTATCTTTCTTATCAATGTTTTGACTATTTGGGAGCCCTTCTGATTCCATATAAATGGTACAAGTTTTTTGGTTTGGTTTGGTTTGGGTTTTAGAGTGCCCTTGAAATTTTAATGAGAACACTACTGAATTTTTTAGATCACTTTCTAGTGTAGACATTTGAGCAGAGTCAGCTGATCACGTGGCTTATTGGGGAAAAGACACCTGCTGCCAAGCCTAATGACCTGAGTTCTGTCCCAAGGTCCACAGAGAGAAAGGAGAAAAACAGCTCCCAAAAGCTGTCCTCTTACCATCACACAGGAGGATGGCATGCATGGAATAAATAAATAAATGTAGTAAAAATGAAAAGACAAAGAAATTAGGAGCATGGCACACCAAGAGGTTCATGTCATGTGTCTTCTTTGACTTGTCATATGTGAACAGAGCCTCTTCTCACCTGAATCAGACAGCACTTACTAATTGTCTAGTCTAGCTAGGCATTTTTTCAGGAATCCCCACCTCTGCTCCTCAAGAGCTGGGATTACAGGTAGGCCACCTCATCTGCTAGACATTTACATGGGCACCCGAGTACTGGCGCCACCTCATCTGCTGGGCATTTACACAGGCACTGACTACCAGAACCCTGGTCCTCATACTTTTGAACCATCTCTCAGTACCTTTGTTATTTATTTTTTACTTTTTACATTTACTTACCCATTTTCATAACACTTTCTTCTGACACATGGCAGCAAGATGTCTTCCAGTAGCTTGTGTCTGCTTTCATTCTATTCTTGGTCCTCCCCTGTGTTTACTACTAACGTCTTTATTCTTTTCAACCCTTCCATTAATGAGACTGAGTTCTTCATTTCCTTTGTCTTAGTCACTGTTGATATATGGAAAGTTAACTAATTCTTCCATATAGGCTTTGTATGCTGCAGCCTTCTGGTTTAATGGTTAGTTCAAATAGTCTTTTGGGAATTTTTATTTAAGATTTTCAAGATGTAAAAGTTGATCATTTTATTACTTCTTTTCACGGTGAGTCATTTTATTTATTTTTATTTATTTTTTCTTACTTATTTGCCCTGGCTAGGCCTTCCGTTGTTACCCCGTTGACTATAAGCAGCACAAGTCAGCAAGTTTGCCTTAATCCTGGAAACTTGTTTGATTTTACTCATGAGGTTGTTTATGAACTTTTCTAAAACATATAGCCTCTTGTGCTCCTAGCCCCAGCCTAGCAAATCTTTTTATATAATCTATAATTATATAAACCTAAGGATGCCATTGTCAGTTGGTGTGTGAGTGACAGTGCTGTCGTGACCTCAATGGTTTTGACCTCTAAAGAAATTGGCTTGGGTCACTTCCTAACAGAGCCGTTGTTACTGTGTCCTCTGTCTGTGCCTGTTGCACATAGGGATGCTTTAATCCACCCGAACATTAAGAGTCAGGTGTCGCAATTCAGCCCACTTTGTAGAAGAGAACACTGAGACCTGATGTCACAAAGAAAGTCAGGAGCAAACTGGATGGTGAACCAAACTCTGTCAGACTCTAGAGTCCACTCTGGCTTCTGTGAGGAATCAGTTCTCAGTGCCAGTCATGCCCCTTTGCCTCACTTCTCCCATCTATTATGTTTCAGTGTGTTGGCCTCAAACCACATTTACTAATGATGTTTCCTGAAACCTAGCAACCAAGACTATTAATTCAGCTATTGCATTTTTATGCCAGCTGCCTGCTGGTTACAGTAAAAGATCCACATGTGGACCTGGACCTCACCTGAGAGTCAAGTCTGTGGTCTCTGGGACAGCTGTGTCCCTGTCAGTTTTTGAAGACATATACAGGATCAAGATTGAGTTTCCAGATGACCAAATTAATCAATTCAACTGAATGACAAGTACTTTACCCAGAGATTTCCCCTGTCCAGGGCAGTGTGTCTCACAGAAACTGTAACAAATGATTTTTCCAATATAGAATCAATGAGAGGAGATGGGAGGGAAATGCTGCTTCTCCTCCACTTTCTTCTCTTCCTCTAACATCTGCTGCAGTCCTCTCCCCCACTGTGGAATCTTGGAAAGAGCCCAGCTGGAAGGGTTGGGTTCTCATCCCCAGGATAATTTTAGAAGCAAAAGCTAAGGAAATGCATGGAGTTTTGTCAAGAGAGTGAATGATAACAAATACATTAACTGCCCCTTGCTAGAGTCCATTGTTAGGGATTGATAGGATCTGATGACTGAAGGCAGCAGGTTCGGAATTCAGCACCCTGACATGCGCCACCCTTCTAGCATCCTTCATCACTAGCCAGCCATGAAGCTTGCTAGCTATGGGCTCAGGTCAGGAAGCAGCCTGTGACCTTATACGTGGGATCCAGATTGCCAACTAGATGCACATCTTGGGTGATGGCCATTTGTACAGAGACTCCAGACATTTCCAAAAGAGTAAGAACCCAGCACACACAGGGAATATTCTAACTACCAACAATGTTCTATTGATCAGTTCTGATAATTACACAGCCATGGAGGACTATTTGGTTGATAAGTGACATCTGGCAAAACAAATCAAATTTTATAAGTATCTGTGAAAGACTAAACAAAGTGAAGATGTCTTTGATTTGAGGGTCCTTTTTTTTTTGTACAGTGGATAGGAATTACAGTAGAGAAAACATAATTCTCAGGACTATAGTGTAGTCTGCACATTGGATTTGAGACAATCAGGAAATATTGTGAAAGCACTAAATGGGCAACAATGGTCTAATCTAACCCTAAAGAAATGCTCACATAACCTATCAACAATGGTCTAGTCTAACCCTAAAGAAATGCTCACATAACCTATGTCTTCCCAAAAATATGACAGTTAGTTGGCAATTGTAACTAATGTCAATTGCCCTGTGATCTTGAGTAAGTTAACTCAATGTCTCCAGGTCCCCAACCTTTGGCTACTTCATCATTTACTAGGATATATACTCAATTCAGTAGGCACATAGTTAGATAAGCACCAAAACATTCCTTACCAATATCCCTCCAATACTAGCAAATCCTTCCTCATCTTTGAGTCTGTATTGAAGGAGGTAAAATTTCAATTAAGTGCCTACATAAATAAATGTTTCCATGAAGAGAGACCCACTAAAATAGATTGCAATGCTTGAATGCACAGAACCACCTGGTTTGGGTTTTATTTGGATTAAATCCAGATAAGTTAGCCTAGGTGAAGCCCTGGTTTGGTGTTTTTAAAAATATCCCAGGGGGTTCAATATGCACCCAAGCTGAGAACCAATGGCTTAAGCCAGCAGCTCCTTTCTAATTTTCTTGGTTTCTGATCCTCTCCACTCAGTTTCTTCTCTATGGCACCCCTTCCATGGTGCTCCCAGCTATCAGCTCTGACCTTGACACTGGCCTCTTGAAAACTTTAGATTCCTTCGCCTGTAGCAAACATGCTAAATAGACTTCCCAGTGTGCCACTTCCAGGAAGTTGGCTGTGGCTTTGTGTAAGATTCTAGAACCAGCCTGGGCCTAGCAGAAAGGCTGCCATTAGGATCAGAAAGTAAAGAGCTCTGAGTCTGCCTCTCCCAGCATGCAGAGCGAAGCCAGCACATGAACACAACCAAAGATCTTGCGCAGGTTATTTGTCTTTCAGCCAAAAGCTAGATCCATCAGTTCCTTGTTGTCCCTACCAGGCAGAAAAAAACCTGAGTTCCGTGTCTTCACTTCCTGTCAGCTCCTTGCTAGAGTGGCCCCGCCCTTTTTTCCTCCCAATAACCCCTGACTCCTATTCCAAGATTTAAGCTGAATGTCACCTCTCCCCCAAAGGTTTCTGACTGCCCTGAATGTAATTAGTCTCTGTCTTCACAGCTAAGCTGCATAGTATTTTTCTCTTCTTTCTAATTGATTTTGTTGTGCTGTGTAGTAATGTACTCTGTGTTTACATGGGTGAAGCCCTCCTAATACGCTGAAGATCGCTGATAGGAAGGGAGGGAGGGAGGGAGGCAGGGAGGGAGGGAGGGAGAGAGGGAGGGAGGGAGTGAATGAGGGAGAGAGGAAGGGAGGGAGGGAGGGAGTGAATGAGGGAGAGAGGAAGGGAGGGAGGGAGGGAGTGAATGAGGGAGGGAGGGAGGGAGGGAGGGAGGGAGGGAGGAAGTGAATGAGGGAGAGAGGGAGGGAGTGAATGAGGGAGGGAGGGAGGGAGGGAGTGAATGAGGGAGAGAGGGAGGGAGGGAGAGGGGGAGGGAGGGAGGGAGGGAAGGAGAGGAGTCCTCAGGTGCTATGCTTATGCTGACTCCTCCTGTTTCCCAGTGAATAACTGACACATAGTAGGAGTTCAGGGGGAGCCTGCTGAGTGACAAGCAGTGTCTGTGGGCCCTGCTGCCACCCATCTGCTGCAATAATCTGGGCTCATTCTGAGTCATAAAAGCACAATCTGCCAGAAAGCTTCCATCTGGAGAGACCTCTCCCCCAGCAGCCTTTCCTCTCCATCTTTAGGCCTGTGTTGTTTCTTATTCAACAGGAAATAATTGAATGCTAGTACTGACGCAAAAATAGCTCGGAAGCTAAAAAAATCATGAGATGTCTATTAGTAATATTGCACAGGATGCTTTAGGGCAGAGCTGTTCAGCACCACACGTTTAGCATCCAGGGTCTCCCTATGCCTCATGTGTGCATGCTCCCCTGTCTGTGCCAAGGCGGCCAGCAGCCCCTCTATCCTGTACAGATCAGTCTCACGGCTTGTTCCAAATCAGCCATGTCCTGTGCATGTAGAGGGAATGTACTCCCTCTTCCCAAATGAGTTAATGTATGCAGGAGAAAGCCTGCAGCCACCAGCTTTCACTCCACCCACTTGAATCCCCAGTATTGGGTGTTATGAAATACAGAGGGAATTCTGGCCCAAAGAACTGTGTATAAGCACAACTCTAGTATTCAAAAAGAGTTAAGCTTTTTCTTTTTTTTTCTTTTTTTTTCTTTTTTTTTTTTTTTTTTCTTTTTTTTTTTTTTTTTTTTTTTTTGATTCCTGGTGATTTACTCTTTTAAGTCAGCATCACTGCAGAACAGAAACTATTTCAGCTCTGCGCATAAGTGGAATATCTAATAGAGAATTACATTATAATGAAATATGCATTAATACAAGCTTCATAAAATACTTCTCATGTTCTGTGGGCATCCAAAAGTTTAAAGTGCATATAATCTTATTTTAGTTGCTGTTCAAATGATGGTACATTGGGTTAATGCGCTTAATTAAAAGTCAAATTTGAAGCATGCAGTAGGGTAGTTAATTCACTATTGACATTTACTATAACATAGTTAAGCATGTGGAAGCAAGACAGTGGGATATGTCACTGCTGGGAGGGACTGGCAGGATAGAAGGAGGATGTCTCATAACGTTCAGGATAGAGCAGGTGTTGGACATGTCACTGCTGGGAGGGACTGGCAGGATAGAGGGAGGAGGATGTCTCATAATGTTCAGGATAGAGCAGGTGTTGGACACTCAGGAAAATGCAGCAAGCCCTCCCCAAGACATTGGCCATTGATAATTCATTTCTGGATAAAGAGCCACTCTCAAAATGACATGTAAACACTCTACTGTCTATGTTTAGATGAAGGTTAGTTATCAGGATGTTTCCAGGGCCCTGTGGGCACACTGCTTGAAGGGTCCATCGGCTGCCCATCCGCTTTAGATGAGCACTGTCCTGAGTTCCGACCTCGTGTCCTAACTGGCATACCTACTCCATTGCTCCTGCACATTGGACATCCAGGTTGTGAGTGAGCGGGTCCCACTTCCCTCGTTCTCATGTTCCACCCGAATCAGAGCCCGATGGAAGCCTGGGCCAGCCCAGGTTGTACTTCAGCCCACTCTTGCCACCAACATCTTCCAGTCTTCTAAAGGTTTCCTCAGCTTCCCTCCTAGCTACCCTCCCTCAAAGACCTCCCTCAGTTCCGAACCCAGAACCAGCCAAAGGGGAACACAGAAGAGAGGTTCAGGAATAACTGCACTGAGTGCTTGGCTCGGCAAGAAATGCATGGTCTGAGTCCTGCCACCAAGGGCACCTCAGCCCCTAGCTGAGATAAGAACTTAGAAACCAAAAGGGGAACCATAATGACTCCAGGGAGAGGAGTGAAGAGGAGGGAAGACCCTAAGCCAGAGAGGCCCAGCCTCTCCACCAGCACCAGGAACCTGAAGCCACAAAAGGCACAGAATCAGGTGAGGCTACCAGTGGACAGCTGTGAGCCTTGCTGGGAATGGCAGCATGGTACCAATCCCCACTTTACATGGTGCCAATCCCCACTTTACATGGTGCCAATCCCCACTTTACATGGTACCAATCCCCACTTTACATGATACCAATCCCCGCTTTACATGATACCAATCCCCACTTTACATGGTGCCAATCCCCACTTTACATGATACCAATCCCCACTTTACATGGTGCCAATCCCCACTTTACATGATACCAATCCCCACTTTACATGGTACCAATCCCCACTTTACATGGCGCCAATCCCACTTTACATGGTGCCAATCCCCACTTTACATGGTACCAATCCCCACTTTACGTGGTACCAATCCCCACTTTACATGATACCAATCCCCGCTTTACATGATACCAATCCCCACTTTACATGGTGCCAATCCCCACTTTACATGATACCAATCCCCACTTTACATGGTGCCAATCCCCACTTTACATGATACCAATCCCCACTTTACATGGTACCAATCCCCACTTTACATGGCGCCAATCCCACTTTACATGGTGCCAATCCCCACTTTACATGGTACCAATCCCCACTTTACGTGGTACCAATCCCCACTTTACATGATACCAATCCCCGCTTTACATGATACCAATCCCCACTTTACGTGATGCCAATCCCCACTTTACGTGATGCCAATCCCCACTTTACGTGGTGCCAATCCCCACTTTACATGGTGCCAATCCCCACTTTACGTGTTACCAATCCCCATTTTACGTGGTGCCAATCCCCACTTTACGTGGTGCCAATCCCCACTTTACGTGGTACCAATCCCCACTCTGCCAACAACTAGATGAAAAGGTCTGATTGTTTACTGGCCCATGATCTCCAACTTCATATCAGTAAGGATTGAATGGTACCAGGTCAGAGGGGTTTCCCGGACAAACCCTACATCTCTGTTTCGTGTGGGCATCTCCCTCCTAAGTGGTCACTCAGCATCTTATCTAGGCCTCTCGTTCTCTTCCTTGTGTCCCAAACAACTCTTTTCCTGATACCTCTACCCTAATCAACTTTCCCATTTTCCCTTCCCTCACCTCTCCCTCTCCCCCTCTCGCCCCCTTCAAGAGACAATGAATGAAAGGCTCTATTAGCTGGCCTGACAGGAGACTCCCCCTCTGCCAAGTGCAGCATTTGCTATGAGCAGGCAGGCAGAACATGCAGCTTGGCTCTGCCAGGCTTGGGTAGCAGCTCCTTGTTAACTGGGTGGTTTTCAAAGCTGGTCTTTTGACTCTGTGATCTTTTTTGAACAAGTGCCTCTCTCAAAGGTCAGCCTAAGTGGAAAGTACAAGGCCCACAGTTGGTAACAGGTTACATGTCTAGTGCCCTTTGGCTTGATTTTTACATGAATGGAGCGTGTTCAGGCCAAATTAACAGCAGAATATAAACACTGGGACTCGCAGGCAGGCGAGCAAAGGAAAGAGGTGCCTCAGACAGAGCTGCAAGGGTATTGGGGGTTGACTTCAAACTAGTCAGGAACAGCAAACTAGACATCTAGCAGCTAAAGAAACACAGACGTCTGTGTTGCATGTGGAACCTGGGAAAAGTTTAAAAGTTCCCAGGGGGTGATCTGGAATGATGGAAATGACTTATAAGTGGAGAGTGGAGGTTCTGAGAGAGCAGTTTGCACTGATCTGGACTTCCGGCACCATGTGGTGCTGAATCAAGGTGGCGGGGAACAGGGAATGGTTCCAGGGGGTCAAGGGCCACCCGGACTTCACCATTAACATAGGAACATGGTTGGAATGGTAGAAAAAATCAATATTGCTCCATAAGGAGCAATTCTTACACCACCTGGCCCTGTGTCTAAATTGATCCCCCACCCCTCCCCTAGTTCACACACATTTATGAGGAGAGTTCCTTTTACAGACTCCTCAGCTGGACCCCACCACAGTCTATACCTGTCATTCAGTGTGCTTTTCTTTACATATGCGAGGCTGTGACTGTTCGGAGAGGAAGTGAAGCCCTCACTTGGATTTATCATTGTCACTTTGGGAGACTTTAAGCTTCCTTCTCTCTGTCCTGTCTGCAAGAGCCTCTATAGTGGGGTCCAAGTGAAGTTCTACAGGAACATATTGCCAGTGCCCCAAGCATGCTTTCAGAAGACCTACAAAAGCCATGTGCGCTCTTTTTTCAGCTGGAATGATCTTTTAACATGTACACTGTACTGACAGATTCAAGGGAAGCATTACCACTGAGGGGAAAAGGAATAAATGACCCCTGTTCCTATTTGTAAAATTCATGAACAGAACACAAGAGAGTCTTGTGAGCATCAAGTATGCAAAGACATACACCCCACCGAATAAACAATTCCACAGTGCCTACTATGTGCTAGGCACTGTACTTGGTGATGAAAGATACAACCCCAGTTTTCATACAGCTTTCAGTGAAAGAATGCCGGGGGGGGGGGGCGTCAGATTAGCAAGAAACAATTACGTTGTGTGATCGTAATTTGACATAACAGAAAACAAATGAAGCCCTTAAGGGACCGTGTGAACGGAGGAGTCGAGACAGACTTTCTGAAATGAGGTGAGCAGGAGGCATCCCCTCAGAACCTGAGAGAACATGCCAGGCAAACAGCCCAGCTTGTGCAAAGACCTGGGAGGAAAGAGCTAAGCAGGCTTAAGAAGCAGAAGGCCAGCATGGCCACGGTGTAGGAAAAGCCAGTGAGTGAGGAGGAATCCACGCCACCTGAGTGGAGCTCCCATTCTAAATGGAGTAGATATTCATGGGGTTTAAACATCAAATGACACACTTGGTGTCACTTCCCTTCAGATGACTCTGTGCTGTGGAGATTGTTGGAATGTGAAGCCATGTAAGACTTGACTACCAACTTGACTGAATTGAGAGATACTTAGATTTGCAAAGCATTCCTCTGGTTACATCAGTGAAGATGTTTTTAGAGGGGCCTAGGCCATGAGGGCTCCTATCTACTGAATGATTAAATTCATTTGTGGATTCAAACTTTGAACAGACTACTAGGGGCAGTTAAACTGTGAAAAGTGGGTCCTTGCTGGAAGAAGCCAGTCACTGGGCCATGCCTTTGAAGGTTCTGACTTGGCCCTGGTCCCTTCTGGTTACTCTTCCTCTCTCTACTCTCCCATCCATTATCAGGTGGGTGAGCAGCCTCCTCTACCACATGTTCTCAGCCCATAAACAACAGTGCCAACCACCCATTTACTAACAACTCTGAAACTGTGCGTCACCAACCATGTACTAACAATTCTGAAATCTTGATTCCAAATAAACCCTTCCTACCTTAAACTGTTTTCTCAGATACTTGTTGCAACAATAAGAAACAGACTAGGGACCAGAAAGACTTAAACATGTCTATCTGTCTGCCTTCCTTCCTTTGTTTCTTTTCTTGTCATTGTAAAGGATACAAGAGATACTTGTATTTTGGCGCTGTACTCTAATGTCCATGGCTTGGGAACACAGATTTAAGCTACCCCAAATCCTGTGTCTCACAACTTGAAATTTCAGATTTTAAGTATATTGAACTTGGGTTTGCCTAAGGTGATGGTGGTCCAAACCTTCTAAACCTCTCCTGCTCCTTTCCCACTGCCCAGCTAGAACCGTGAGCAGCTCAGGCTTCAACTGTAGTGGGACCTTCCTCTGCCTGGGGTGTGACTTGTGGCACTGCTGGAAACAAAGCATGTCTATGCCTAGACCAGGACAACCTGTCACCTTGGAGCACTCCCCCCATACAGTTCCCGCTTGTTCAGGAAGGCTGGCATAGTCCTCCTGCCCAGACCTGTGTCCTCTCCCAGAAGAACAGGTGCTATAAGCCAAGTATAGGAAAGAGAGAGTAACAGCAAAGAAAAGCAGCCTCTCTCCCACTGTTGAGTACACTGGAGGGGGTGACAGCACACCGAGGGCAAATGTGTAACCAACCAAATAACTGAAGGTTGCACAACCACTTTCTTGTGTAACTGGATGGTGAGGACTAGCATGCACACACTCCTAATAGGTTTTCTGTAATGTAATAATGGGTTTCTCCACCAACTCAGTAAGGTAGATCAAGCTGAATTGAAAAGTAAAAGAACAGGTTTATTTGAGCAAAGCTACTCCCAGGTGAGTTCTCCTGTCCCAGAGATCAAGGCAGGAGAAGTCACACACCCAAACTAAAGTAGGGAGGTTATATAGCCTGTAGGCGAGAGGTGATGACGTGTCCACCACAAGCTGAGTTTGTGCCCGAGTATGGTCAAAAACTGAATGCTTTAGGTGGGGACTTGGGCTGCTGGCAACTTCAGGGGAGGAGCTGGAACAGGCATCAAGAATGTGGAATGGGGCTTTTTGGTGCCCTTTCTTTGTTGGACATTCTCTGAGAGGGCAGGGTTTGGAGAGAGAGAGATGGGGCTTCTCAGACCATGCAGGAGCAAGCTGGAAGTTCCAGCCAAAAAACTCCAGGCATCCATTTTTAAAATATCAGAAACTCACAGAGTATATGTATTCTAAATGGAACTAAGTGTTGGAAACAAAACAAACATAACTACCTTTTATGATTACCAGTGTGAAGAGCATGCCAACACTCTAATTTGGTAGATCTTCAAATATCTAGGCATACTGTGTTATAATAGTTAATATCCTAGAAGCAGTCCTTGGAATTTAGAATTCAAAGAAGCAAATACAGAAACACTTTGGACCATGGAGGGTCCATGGGTAATAAGTATATAGCTCACCTCTCCTTTCCCTCCTTGGGCCAGTGAAGGTAAAGGAAGAGGAGGAAGGGGAGGAGGAGGAGGGAGAGGAGGGGAAAAAGAAGAAGAAAAAAAGGAGGACAACGAGGAGGAAAAAGGAGGAGGAGGAAGAGGAGGAGGAGAAGGAAAAGTCAGAACCAGCATGAGGGTGGATGAATGGATGGACAGACAGGCAGACAGATAACAGAAACCTATTTGTGTAGCTGCTAATTATAAGGCATCGACTAAAGCATTAGTTTGGAAACTGAGAAGTCCCCAAGTAAGTCTCAGACAGCTGGAGCCTTGGAGATCTGTTGGTGATAATTCTTGTCTATGTCCAAAACCAGAGGTAGGAAAGCAGTATCTAGCTATGAAGTCAGGCAGAAAAATCAAATTCTTCCTTACTCAACCTCTTTGTTCTATTCGGGTCTTTGACTAGTTGAATGAGACCACTTGAGAGCAGACCATCTACTTTGCTCAGTTCAAATATTAATGTCACCCAGAAATACCTTCACAGATACCACCACCACCACAGGCACACCCAGAATAATATTGGACAAAATACCTAGGCATCACTGTAGCCCAACCAATTTGATACATGTAATTAGCCACAACACTAGTATAACTATTCAAAAAGGAAAAAGAGTCATTAGAGAGTGACCAATATGTCAGGATTCCTCTGTGGTCTCCCTGCTGGCTGAGGGCTTGGGCTTAGCCACATGCCTCAGAGAAGTTAGTAGAGGAAGAACAAGAAGCTGCTTCTTGGACAAGCTGGGATGGGGAGAAAACGTTCCAGCCAGGGGAAAGCATGGCTTCCTAACAGAGAGCCCAGATCCAATGTATCCTTCCTGTGCCACATGGATCTTGACCTTTTTGAGAGACTCTACAAAGTCCAAAACTCTCAAGAGCCCAACATTACCAGGGTGAGAGTCACTGTCACAAAGTAGTGCAATCTGCCTTAAAGCACAAAACCCAAACCCATGACCCACTGACCATCTCTCTGTATGGATTTACAAATAGTCCTTAGTTAGAGGAACCCTGGCTATACCACTGCTGCTGATTCTTTGGGCGTTACTACTTGTATAATCATTAAGTAAGAGAGGAAGTACCCCAAAACTTAACTGGCATGTAGAGCACAGTGCCCAGAGCAGTCCCTAGGACTCCTTGGAAACAGAGAACACAAACCAGACAAAGTGAAAACTTATGGCTTCTGACTTACGTGTCCAGGGTGTGTGTGGTCCAGGGAGGACCTCAGGTGGGCCGAGCTGAAAATCAGTTAGCAAGGTCAGGGACACCCCGGTACAGGGAGAGGGCCTGGTGGGCTCCACACATTACCCTACCAGCCTCTACACATCTGTCATCACCAGCAAGTCACCAGGCTGTGCCTGGAAACCTGCAGCTTTGCTCTGCAGTGGAGGCCATAGTAAACTGAGCTTTAAGCAACTGAGGTGGGGCTTGCCACCTGGCTTTCTGCTGGGCTCTGGTTAAGCTGTGTGGTATCAGGGATTCATTTTCTAGGGTAGCTGTAACAAAGTACCCCAAGCTGGGAATGACTTTAGCTACAATTGAGTCCTCACAGCCCTGAGGGTTACCTGCTGCACATGAAGGTGTCAGCAGTCCACACACCTTCCCCTGGCTTCCAGGAGGCATCCCCCCTGGCTCCTTCTTGCGTGTCTTGGTGGCTGACATCCTCAGCATTCCTTGGCTTATAGTGTCTTCCTGTCTTTCTTGCTTTGTCCCCCTGGCTGTGTTTCTGTCCCCATAAACACATATAAAGGCACCCTATTTTAATAAATGCAGACCCTCACTTTATGACACAACACTCTATTCCAGTGTGTCACAAGTTTCAGGGTTGGGGTTGGAATGTATGTTTTGTGGGGGATACCACTCACCTCATAATATTTCACAGAGTTTCCTCCCTTTCCAGACAGTGCTGGGGATCAAACCCAGGACTTTGCTCATACTGGACAAGTGCTTTACCACCGATCTCCATCCTCTGCCCTATATAGGAGTATGCTGTCATCGGCACCTTAGCATATAGCAGTCCTCCAGCTCCCATGCCCAGACCAGTCCCCCAAACTGGCATGCCACAGTGAATGAGCTAGCTGAGCCACCTGCTCTCAGGAAGCTCACCGAGGCATGGAGAGGCAGACTCTGAACAAAGGAGCACACCAAATAGAGGAAGAGAGGCAGGAACTCATCCATGCCAAGGAAACCATCTAGGTAGCCAAGCCCTAAGTGATCCCCAGCAAATAAGTGACTCACATGTATGGGCAGATGACGGTCCTAACACAGTAGACACCATGCTGTGGAGGAAAGACAGAGACAAAAGGACAGGGGAGGGCTGTCCCTCTCATTTCTGAGCCAGCAAACAGATGCATGCTCTCGGAAGGCGTTGCCCCCAGTGCTCAGGCCTGCACTGTCTGCTCCCACTTTGCCCTAACCATCTTGACACGTTTCTTATGAGGCTTTACATTTCAATTTCAGCTGAAATCCTTGGTGACCTGTCGCCTTCCCCTCTAGCTGCTCCACCCTCCCACCCACCCCCGGGACATCTAGTCTGTAGGATTTGTGTCTTGCAGCAGACTGCAAATGTCAGTGAGGAAAAAGACAAACGACAATAAGACAATAATAGTCTGGGAGCTGCTGCCTCTTTCCTACTCACAGAGGCAGCCTCTAGAAAACCCTTGCCTGCTAATTAAATAAACCTCTCCCCTGACAGATGAGAACACAGGGGAGATCTTATCCAAGCACTAGAGAGCAGACACTGCCCTGAGATGCAGCCTGTCTTCTGAGGGAACTGCCTTTCAAAGAAGCAGAGAGCCCTGGTTTTCAAAGTGATTGACAAACGCATGAACCCAACCCCTACCCTCCCGCACCCCTGCACCCACTAACCACCACCCTCATGAGACCCAGGCATCACTCATTGCCTGCTGCTTGCCAGTGGAAAACAATGCAGTGTAACAGTTGGACCCTGGTCCTAGGACTCAAGGAGACAGACAATCAAGGACTCCTGGGTCCTAGGTTGCTTCATGTTGAGGACTTCGGTAACCTGGGTCAGAGATGATGCCACCCCTGAGACCAGTTGTTGTGGAGTTTCTGTGGTCTTTACATACCAGGTGGAGTTTAGGGGATGTTATTTAAATCTTAGGTGTAGTTTTCAAAAGTAGACGATGTGGGAAGTTGTAAAACTGAAAAGTAGTTTTCCTGTCCAACACCCAGGCTGGTCGTTGGAATAACCTTCTAGAAATCTCACTGTGTGGTGAAAGCCTGCAAAGAGATAGATGGTGGGAGACAGAGAAAAGAGAACAGTGAACACTTCAGGCCTCGTAAGTAAATAATAAAACCTGCAGCACCACTTCTCTAAAAGAAAGAAGATAGGCAGATGGTCCGCATCTGGCAACCACTGGGAAAGTTTAGGCCCCCAAATCTCGTTGTTGTACTCTCTGATGGCGTCACAGCCTCCTGCTAGTGGGAACATCACAAGTGAGAGTAAGGGAGATGTTTCAATCCCGGAGACCCTGAGATATCAATCCCAAGAGAAGCAATCAGGGACAGGGTTGGGGCAAATGTAACAACAGGCTTCTCCTCAGCTGGCTCCTGGTGGGCTTGGTGCTTGGCTAGAGGGAGAAGACAGCTGGCGAGTGCTTGCCTGATTTCCTCTTGTGTTTAGTCATCAGAGGGGGAATCGTCTGTTTTTCCCTTAGAAGAAAACTGCAGTGGAAAGTTAGGTGTGTGTGTGTGTGTGTGTGTGTGTGTGTGTGTGTGTGTGTGTGTGTGTTGGTAGTTAACAATTATTGAGTGTTGACTGTATCCCAGACTGTGTTTCCAGCACGTTGCCCATATAAGGGCATATGGCTAGATAGGAAGTGAGATCCAATGTTGTACTTACTGCTTAGTGCCTTGGTACAGGGCAAGCACTGCACTTGACCCCTCCCTGCCTCAGTATACTCATCCTAGAGATAAAAATAGTGGTATCTCCTCCCTCCGTGGCTTGTTGAGAGAATTACATGCAGGGGTACTTGTAAAACTTAAGTACTCCTTCCTTTGCTCTTAGCATCGGCCATATCATCCTCCTCCACCCCTTCCCAGAAGGACCAGCTTTTCCCCCTGCCCTGTTTTGGGTCCGTGTCAGAGTCAGGGTTTGTTGAATGTCCAGGATGCAGTACTTTCTATATACACTCATGATATGGGTCCAACATGGCATTCTCTTAATATAACTGATGTATCAGTGTCAACACACTCTGCAGTTCACTGCATACAGCATAGTCTGCTGGTCACTGTTGCAGCCAGTACTTCTGCGAAGCATGGTACCATGGCAGAGGTCCTGTTTGCCACCAAATTTGTTATAAGCACCACTCCTGACACTTCCAGAGACCCCCCTCCCTTGTCTCGCAGGTCACTGAGCACAGAAATTGAAGTCCTCTGCTTATTTTCCTTGTCCTTACTGGGACAGAAACAAATTTGAGGGTAGGGAGTGTGTCTCAAGGGTGGTTATTACTGTTCTCATCCGCTGGTAGTCTTTGATGTTCTAGACATATAAATGTCGATTGGATCTGTAACTGCCCTGGCAGAAATGAAGATGTTCTAAAGAGACATTTGTGTCTCTCCATCTGGCTGTCAGAGAACTGAAAGAATGGATGCCAAAGAAAGGGTGTTCCCCCAGGAATCTCATGCTGAAAAAAGAGGAAAGGGTACCATCCAGGAGAGGGGCCTCATCTCCAGAAAAGAGATTTCATACAGTTGTAGCATCTTGTCAGACCCCCTTACAGGATGAGATTGAAATCCAGAGAGTAACAGGTCAGTGGTGGGTGCAACCACACCTCAACCAGGATAGCTGAGGTGTGCATATCCTCAGCCCTCTGTATAAACTTTGATCTCACTTCAGGACACCAAAGATGGACTCGCGGTCAGGGCAGGGGATTCACTGGATCTGTTTCCCTCTTCCCACTGTGGCCACATTGAATAAGACTTCTTTTTCTACTCTCCCTTTGCCGTTGGCTCTTTCCATTGGCTTATTGGGGATGGGTGGGCAGACCTGGCTTGAGACACAGGTTGTGACCCCCGAGCTTGATAATAGAACTATCAATAACATGAAATAAAACTGGAAAACCCACCCTCCCCATCTAGTCAAGTTTGGGGCCTTGTGGGTAGTGGGTGGCTAAAGATCTGGGGAATGTTTTCACCTGGATGAGTTCTACCGTACAGTCTTTTTCCTTCCTTTCTCCCTCAAATATTCTAACTCGGTCCATCCCCAACAACCATCAGCCCCAACTGCCTCCGCCAAGCATAATCCACCCATCTGCTCAGAAACCAATGGAGGGAACATAGATCCCAGGCAAGGAAACTAAATATCTTTCTGGGCCACTACATCTCTCCACCTAGATCAGCCTCCATTTCCTCTCCTCTTTGCAGCACAGGGCGAAGGGATGGTGTTCACTGCACCACTGCACATTAATATACACTTGAGCACTACCCCAGGGCAACATTAGACAGTGTCTATTTTTAACTCTGCCCAGTGGGAATCCTTACCATTAAGGAGACAATTAAAAAAAAAAAAACTAACCTAATTCGTACAGACTGAAAGTATCGTTAAATTTATGTCACAAAAGGACAAACCACTCCTGGGTCTTTGTGACCTGTCTATGGTTCCTGACCCATGAGCCTAACACATGATTTTTAACTTAGGAAAATTGCATAGTGGCAACTTTCAGTTCCTGTTGGGGTGTGGGAATACTTGACTGGGAACAGCCAGGGCACTTTTTTCTTTGTTCCAAGCCACAGAGGGGAAAGCAGAAGACCTTGAGCTTTGTTTTTTCAATGTCATGTGGTGACCTCATGAGCTCTAGAGACAGAGTATGCAAGATGGAGCTGAGCCACATAGTCTGCCCAGATGGAGCCTGTTGCCAACAGAGGCTCTCCCCACCGCTGGCCTTGTCAGGAGGAGCCAGCTCTATCTTTGCAAAGATCTAATTGTAAAGAACAGAGCTTGGTAATGTGCACCCAGTGTAACAGGAATAAGGTGTGACTTCCATTAGTTAGATGACCAGAAGATGGACTACACCTTGTCTTTGCTGGGGCCCTGCAGCTGGAGCATTTTAAATTTCATTTATTCTCGAAAATTGATTTGCTTTGTTCGATTTACCTCCTCATCAGGATTTCCACTAAGACTGCTCCATTGTACTACTGTTAATAACCACAGGGCACTCTGAAATTTCCTTGAGTGTCACACCTGGGGGTTATTTGTTTCTGTGAATTAGACTCTTAACTCTAATGAGAACATTCAAAAAGCCAAACAGTGTTTTCTGTTTAACATCCTAGGTGGGAAGGGCTGAGCCCTGCCCACCGGGCCAACAGCTGCTCTCTGTGCAGTAAGTACAGTGGTGGACCAGTTCCAAGAGTCCCAGAGCAGTTCTGAGGTTATTCTCCTGGAGTGTGGCTCTTGCCCAAAGCACGGTAAGGCTGCCTGGGCCACCTCTGCCACAAATGATACTTTACCTCCTGCTTCACAGACCCAGCCAGGGCATTTGTTGGGGCCAATTTACAGTTCTCAGGCTGAGCAGCCAGCAGGGAGGAGCTGGGCTTCAGTGCCTGTCTATGACGCAGCCCCAAGAAGGGTTTATCCATGGGGAGAAAATGGGCTAAAGATCTTGTGGGTCATCTGTTTCAAAAGCTTCTTTCCTTTGGGCCATTTTGCAATGATCTCAAATGATTCATTTCCATGGAGTTTTGTTTTAAATTCTGAGTTCATTGTAGTGATACTTGTTAATCAATTTTAAGTGGAAACAGCTGCTGTGTGTCACTCCCACGGTCCCCCTGAAAACCCTAGAAAACTCCAATTCAACCCATCCTCTCGCTGCTCTCAAACCTACTCTGAATGCTCGTTTGTAGCAGTCTGTGGGCCGGGTTTCTAGGCTCTTCCCTGGCACCAGCCCTCTGCATAGAGGGATAAGAGTGAGCGTGGGGGGGGGGGCCACAGAATTCAGCAGACATCTGATGAGATGTAACAGTGTGCCACCTTAACAGCAAAAACCAGGATCCATGAGAGATAGCCATGTTTCTGTCCTCGTTGGTCCAGAACACATTTATTGAAAAGTTACTCTGGGCAAGCAAACAGCAGCCTGCTGGGTTTGTAAAATAGAAAATGCAGCTTCAAGGAGCTTACAGCCCACTAGAGGCAGAGAACTTAAAAAAAAAAATCATAGCACAGAGAACTAAACAAGAAAGCTGTGGAGGCCACCGTGGTAAACAGGAGCTCAGTGAGAGGATGCTAAGCTCCTCTGTCCCCTTGACATCCAGCATCCCACAGAGAGGCATGAGTGGGTAGCATGACCAGCTCCATGCTTGCTATAGCATGGCTCCTCTGGAGATGGGTTCTGTCTGATATAGATAGGATCAGGTGCACTGTACTCTTATCTACTGCCATATTCTATGTAGCTCTGCCTATGAATGGTCAGACCGCTTCCAAAGCATCAGATTCAAGATAGTTCCCCAGCAATGCTAGCAAGTGTTCTCTCTAAAAGCCATGAGGTTAAGAATGTCCGTGCCTCTATTGTTCACAGGGATGGTGATAGTCTCTCTGTCAAGTAGAAATTATGCCTAGAATACTCTAGGACAGTGGTTCTCAACATGTGGGTCGAGACCCCTTTGGCAAACCTCTATCTCCAAAAAATAGTTGTATTATGATTAATAACACTAGCAACATTACAATTATGAAGTGGCAACAAAAATAACGTTGTGATTTGGGGGTCACCACAACATGAGGAGCTATATTAAAGGGTCGCAGCTTTAGGAAGCTTGAGGATCACTACTCTAGCAGGATGCAAGAAGGAAATGGAACTGTTGATGTTTTGGTCAAGGAGCATGACGAAACCTCATGGCCACTGTGATATGAGAGACAAGCAAACCCATCTCTGCATATGTGGCTTTCAGCGTCCACCCTACCAGAGCCCTGCATGCATTTTCTGAGTTAAAGTTATTCGTGAAACTGTTTTCTTGTGGCAACAAGGGGAAAAAAGAGGCTAGGCTGTAAGGAGAGTTAATCTGTGGGCTACAGCTCACCCCCATCATTTGCCCTCCTTCTGTGAGTAGCTATGTGGCTGAGAACAGCTTTAGAAACAGCAAGATACTGTTCTCCCACTGACTGCTGAATGCAAGCTCCATTTCCACAGCACTGAAGTAGCAATAACCACCACTACCTGGGAGGACCCCTGTGGGGGACAGTAGTGGGCCTTGTAAAAGCCCTTGGCATGCTGTGTTGTCTCCAGCAGGAAACTAATTAATTCCAGCTTTTTGCAGTTGTTTTCCTAACTCCCCGAGTCTATGTCCAGTAAAATAGAACCTCAGTGAAGTCTCCAAAAGGAATGAGTTCATTGTTGCCCAGACAGTAGTCTGATGGAAGATGTCTGAAAGAAGAGGTGTATATCTGAAGAAGAGCCTGTTCTCTAGGATGGAAGGATGACTGCGAAAACCCCTGGGTCTGAAATGTTAGGTAGTGGGGTTGTCATGAGGCAGGGGGTGCCATCTTGGTCTGAGCAATGGTTAGAGGTGTCAGTGACAAAAGTCTGGGGGATGATTTCAGTCCTCAAATGTCTGACACCATCAGAAACATCGGTCATCTCTTCTGAAGGGAGATAAGGTCAGGACCGAATCCTGCAATTGGAAGGGCTCAGATACAAAGGGAGATGACCTTCCCGGTAGCTGTGGGAATGGGGGACCTGGGGAAGGTGTAGAAAATTGCTTCTCAGTCAGTCAGGCAAGCAGGGTAAGTTTTCATCTGCGAGGCAGAAAGGTAGGATGATTGAACAGCTGGCTTCCCTGGGGTAGAGGGGCCAAGCTGATGCCTTGGTGGAGTGACAGCAAGCAGATCACCTGCTCCTCGGTTCTGAGAGAGAGAGTCAGAGACCATCAAGATGGAGGTTTGAGCAACAACTAGCCTCATCCATAAAAATGTTCATGCTTCTGCAAACAGACCCTTTACTGAGGGCTGCTGTGACTTTGCAGTTAGGCCAACAGTTTGAAAGCCATCTGGTTTTTTCTCCAGAGTCTAACCCGGCTCTTTTCAACTTGCTATTGTTTTGCGCCTGTGGCGATGCCTTTTACCACCCACACACCAGCTCTCACTAACTAAATGACACAAGTAGGTCTTGCTCTGTCCTCTGACACCATGACAGAGCGATTGATTATTTTCCTGCAATGTTTCAATTCTCTGTATCTTAAAAATCACTTAACAGACAAAACTGTCATAATTCAGGCTTTGTTCCCCCATGAATAGTGGAGCTTAGTGTGTTGTTTCTCCTTCTAGGAGACAAATAGAACGTTTCTAGCTGTCAAAAGGACTCATGTAAAATTTTCTCCATTGGATAGAGAAGAATGATATAGTTTCAAAATATTTTCTAAGGCTGTGTCTAGAATGTTCTTATACATATTAAAATATGGAATGATGGTCTTCACTCATCATTTTCATAATATTTAGGATTGGTGTTCAGGACACACAGGGGCAAAGTCAGCCAGAGCAGTGAGTAGCAAAGAAGAACACTCCCAACACATTTCCTGTCTCGACCCCGTCAGCACAATTGGATGAACATCCCAAGGAGACATGCAGAGAGGAGGGACTGCCCCCATCATCCCATCATTTCTATTCTGTGTCATAAGGCTGACATCTCACCTGCTTCTAATAGAACTGTACTTGGGCCTAATTCTCCCAGTTAGTGTCCCTTTGTTCTCAAGGTCAAAGGTGTGGGTTCCAAGATTAGAAGCTCTCAGCCTGCCCAGGAGGAAGGCTGCTTTCACCCGGTGACTAAGGAAGGCCATTTCATGACTTAGGAAAGGTAAATTCTCATGTGGTACAAAGAGCTTTGAGTTGGAGTAAGAAGCCCCAGGTTTGAGCCCCACACCTGCCACTTTAATTGTATTCTTATTAATAAATAATTTCCCATGTTTTTATTTCCCTATTTGTAAAACTGAGATCACACACACACACACACACACACACACACACACACACACACACACACGTCTGGAAAACATGAAATGATGTATGCAAAGGGTCGAATAAACTGTTAAGTCCTACCCTACACTACATCACAGTCTGACATTGAAATGTCTGAATGCCATTGATTTCCCACCTAGCCAGAGGAGAGGGTCATAACCAACAGGCAAAGGAGGCATGGTAGTTTATTAATGAAGATCATTTCTGACCCCATGCCAAAGTAATACACAGTTTTACTCCCAAGCTGTGGGAGGTCTCTGTTTGGCTTAGGGAGAATGGAACTACTAATATCAAACTTACAAAGTCATGCTTCTGTTTCTTTCTGGCACTCGAGACCATTTCACTGTCTTTGCTTGCTGAGACACCCTTTTCTTCATTGCTGAAGTGCAAACCCTCCCCCATGGGAGGAGATGCTGGCAGCGAGGAGATCTCACAGCTCAGGCAGGCAGCTTCAATTAATAGACAATGGGCTTTCTCTTTGCAGAGTGCTGGGGATATTGAAGATCAAACCTGGGATCTCTCATATACTAGGCAAGTACTATGGAGCTACATATATATGAGGCTACCTACTGTTTTTGAAACAGGGTCTCATTAAGTTGTCCAAGCTAGCCATGAATTTACTCTGTAACTCAGGTAGGCTTTGAATTTGTCTTATCCTCCAGAAGAGCAGGGATTACCAGTCTGTACCACCAGGCCCAGCTTGAACTTGTTCTTAAAGAAAAGACTACCTGGGGCTGGAAAAATGGCTCACTAGTTAAGAACACTGGCTGTTCTTCCAGAGGACCAGAGTTCGATTCCCAACATCCACATGGCAACTCACAACCGTCTGTAACTCCAGTTCCTGGGGATCCAATGCCCTCTTCTAGTCTCATTGGGCACCAGACACACACACACACACACACACACACACACACACACACACACACACACACACACACACACACAGTACACAGACATTAATGCAGAAAAAAACAGCAGCATACACAAAATAAAAATAATTGAAAAGGAAAGTCTACTGACTGTTTGAGGCAAAGAGCCCGTTTTAATATGGTCTGAGGTGGATGGCAAAAGGCTCCCTGAAAATCAAGCTGTTTACAGTTATTCCCCTTTACAACCTTGGGCAAGGCACTTGACCTTTCTCAGAATTCATTTCCTGGTATCTAAACAGAGAAGCCTAAGGACATCCCACATCCTCCCAGATAAACAATCCTGTTTAACTTAAGCTTTGGATGATTAGAGGCCCAGAAGATTTTTCTGGAACTTAAATATTATTTTCTATTTATGAACATTGTAACTACCTATGCTTGCCAATGTTTACACAGCCAAATGAGTACGTGGGAGCCCCGGGGCACAAGTTCTTGTGGATGCCCCAGCTCTAGTCACCACCCTCTCTACACATAGGGCACAGGATCTCTTAGGATCTCTAGCATAGGCACTATCTACCTACACGATCTTTTCAATGGTTGCACAGAAGTTCTCCATACAGAGAGCATCCCATATGTCATGAGAGTGAACAGAAAACTGAAGGTGTCCACCTCTCACATCAGTGCAAATTTAGATTCTAAATGGTTTGTTTGTTTGATTTTCAAGTTAGCCAATTGGTTTTGTTTTATAAAGGCCATACCACCCCCACACTTTGCTCCAAACCTCTCAGAACTCGTTGGCTTGATACCAATTATAATTTCATAGCAGCCTTCTAGAAAGACTATTCCTCAGCCCCATGGGAAAGGAAGAAAGCACCCACCCGAAATGGTTCCTAGTTTACAGCCTCACTCGTGGTCCCACACTGGCCTTCTTTCTAATCATGGGGCCTCCGAATTTCAGCCTTTGCACTTCATTACAAACCTTGAAACTGGAGAAAGTAGCATGTGGCCCTGGACATCCTGAGTATTTTGAAGACTGTTCCAGCTAGCTGGAGCTCTGCCATCAACATTTCTGTGGCAGAAGGTGGCACACGGCTCAGAAGAAAGCAAGCCTAAAAAAAATGAGAAAACAAAACAAAATACCATCTTCCCCAACAAAGAATATGCATCTGGCCCTGAGCCAGTTCATATTGAAAGTGAAACTTTTCATTTTTTTCTTTAAAATAAAGTCATCAATTGCCTTAAAAATGAGCAAGAGCCTCGCACAGCCAGGGCCCCGCTGTGGGAAGACCTGAGCACACAGGGTGGGCATGATTTGGGGAGCAACAAGGTTTCCAGAGCCAGAGACTGTTTTTCCCTTAACTCTTTACCCCTGGGAAAAGCTCAAAGGTTTCCAGCTGCCAGGCACATGACCAGATGCCCAATGATTTCACAAATCCCAGATCCAGGACTGAAGACATTGCTCCTCTCCCTCCAACTTTCTCTTTGAAGGAAATGGCGAATAGCCCCACCATACCACTTAGGTTGAGGGAGCTGAAAGGTTAGGAACGGTTCCTTTAAGACGGGCAGCATCCATTTACTCAGCAGCTCAGCAGAAAACACAAGAAAGGGTCTGGAAACCCTCCACTCTCCTAGCTGAATGCAAACAGACTGTAGAAAAAGCAGCAAGTCCATTCTGTGTCGGGTGTCCAGGCTTTGAGAAAACAGGAATAACACCTTTAAAAAAACCATATAGAGAGCCCAGATGACAAGGAGTGTTTTTGGTTTTGCTTTTCTGTCTTTTTTTCTATTTATTCTTATGAGAAATTATTCTAGAAAGAATAATTACAAAGTACAGTCATAGATAGAGGCATCCTGATATTCTCTTAGCCCATAAGAAAATAATGTAACACTGTGGAGGACTGGCTTAGATATCCACATCCCCCATTCCATCTTATGACCCTCTGAGTCCTTTGACCGTCCTAAGCCTCCAGCTGCTCATGTATGACATGAGTGATCTTTGGAGGAATTTTAGAAGTAACCTAGGAGCCCTTCATTACGTATTCAGAAGGCAGAGACCTCATAATGGGAATGGACCTTGAAATCCAAAGAGAATTTCTGCATCTACGGAGGGAGAAAGTGCTTCCAGAAGAACATTTAGACTCAAGACAGGTCTGGAGCGGGTGAGCTTTGTGGAGATTTCTGCAATCCCTGTGTGATAAATGGCGGGGGGGAGTCTGATCCTAGAAAAGCTGAAGTGACTTTTGGAAGATCACCCATTGAGTCAGTGTCAAGGTAAAACTTCAGACCAGACAAGCTGGGGAAGCAGAGCTGGACTTCGGTGAAACAGTCACCACTGGGCCGTGGATGAGACCAGTGCAGTAAATGTTGGAGCCATTTAACCCCTTCAGCCCTGGCCTGGGACCTTATCATCTCCAGGGCCAGATTCACAGACAGGAGACCTAGTCAGTTCCTGACATCCCCACTCAGAAGGACCGTGTACTTGGTTTAAGGTTCCTCCCAACCACTGGTTTGAAACCCTTTGTTGTTTTGAAACATTTTCATTTTGTGTTGATCCCCTCAAGTTAAGTGGAGAGTCCACATTATTTCCATTTGGTAGATGTGTCAACAGAAACTTGAGGAAATTCAACTGGTTGTTCTTGGCCTCAGCCGCTCTCCAAGACTAGACTGCAAACATCTCAGCAAGGGGAAGCAGGGGCAGATGCTGCTGAGCTGAGGAGGAAGTTTCATGAGTGGCGTGATTTCAGAGGCCTTTGGTAAACCCCTGTTAAGGATGACCCAAAGTCTCTTTACTCTGGGTCATGTGGCCAAATACGGTTATCACGCATCCCAGTTTACCATAAGCTAATTCTTTTTTCTGTGCTAGCTTCAGGAGAGTCCCTAGAAAATTAGGTTGAGCTGGTTATTACACTGTGGGATCCAAGTAATGCTTTCCAGAAGTGTCCCAGACCTTATCTGTTATGCCATTCTCTGTGCTGGTGGGCTACAGATACGACCTCCAAAGATGGGACTCATCCAGATAACAAGCTAAAGAGCCTGATCCAGGCCTAGATAGGCAGCTGACTGACTGTCATTGTGAGGCTGGGAGCCAGGCAAATAAGCACAGAGGGATCAGCTAGCTTGAGAACTAGCCTGCTATGGGTGACAGCCAGAGACCAGAGCCAGACTGCCAGCAGTATGGAATCCTGAAGGCGGCAGGATGGACCAGGACCTGTGTGCAGCCTCAGATCTCCAGCTTGTCTGCTCTATGACCCAGCCAAATAATCTCCCTTTCTTAAGCCTGAATTTCATCATTTGGACATTGAGGAAGTAGTATTAAACTCAAGAGTGAATGTCAAGGTCAAAGAGCTCAGAGTACACTGTGGCCACACTGAGACACTTCAACTTATGTTTATTCAACTCTTTAACTATTTCCAGAGCTCTAGTGGGAGCCAGGCTCTGTGGGGCAGACTGCGATACCTCTGGCACCTACAGAATCAGCCAGTAGCATGATCATAAATGTTTAAAAACCAGTTATCCAGAGAAAAAGGAAAGACTACTTTATGGCATATGCCAAGTATAATTGCTGCCCCTGTGGCACCATCTGTCACTAGATACAGAAGCAGGAGGAGATGTCCCTTATCTCATTTTATGGATCCTACATCAGGTGACCACTGGGAGCAGACTGTGGTACCGTGACAGAAAACAAATAGTCACTACAATGGGACAGGATGGGACAGGCCTCACTGAAAAGACAGAGTTCCACCAGTCAACGTCTGGATATAAATGGGATAAAGAAGCAGTGGTGGGGATGGGTCAGGAGGGAAGGGATGGAAAGATGCAAGCACATCTGAGAAAAGCCTGGGACAGAGAAAGAGAACAGAGAAAGACAGGGCTGAGGAAAAGCAGAGAGCAGAGGTGCCAGTGGCAGCATTTGACAAGTTCCAGAGCTGCATTCTATGCAGTGGGATGCATGGCACTCACCTACAGTTCAGATCACTCTGGCTGCAGTGAATAATACATATTGAGACAGAAGGTAAGCAGGGAGAGGTCATGAGACAGGAGAGGCTGGTGACCTGGGCTGAGTTTATAATCAGTTATCCTTCAGTCTCCCAGCACCCTGCAAGGAGACTCAAATCCAGTATATAGCATGGCAGAGTATTTGCTGAGACCTACACAAATCCTTCTGAATGTTTTTTTTTTCTTTTTTACGTTTTTGCAATGTGGGGGATGGCACCTAAAGCCTTGTCTGTACAAGCATCTTACTTCTGAGCTATACCCCCACCCCACTCCTAACATCATCTCTAGAGTACTGGCAAAACCCAATACCATGGAACTGCCTGTAAGAACAGCTAGATCTTTGGAGCTCATTGCATGCCCAGCACAACACTAAACACTTGGCAGACACTGTTCCGTTGAACCCTCACACACTTGTGGGGATAGATCCAAGTGCTGCCTTTGCTGGAGATACTGAGTAGGAACCTGGTAAGACTTCAGTTCAGTTGCCTAGAGTCTAGCCAGGATCTTAGCTGTCATCTCCAAGTTGCGCCCATTGGGGTTAGAAGGCATGGGGATGTGTAAGAAGGGCAGAAGTGGGCTGGGTCCCCCTGGAAAACTCCTAACCTTCTGTCAATAAGGCCTAGACTTGCTGTACAGTGGCCCTACCCCAGCTCCTCTGACTCCCTGATGACACCTCCATAGTGTCCAACAGTCTTGGTCCAGGAAACAGCCAGGTTGGTTTCAGACAAGCAGAAGAATGATACCCGTGTTTGCTAAAGTCTAACATTTTTAAAAATATTTTTTGAAGAAATCCATTTTGTGATTTTGCAGACCATACACACCAATAGGACTAAGCAAATGATCACAATCCGATTAGTTGCCTGTTAGAATACACTACAAAGGAGCATTTGCATCACCATTTTGTCCTCTTCTGTAATAAATCTGATAAGTGACAAGCATTGTCTTCCATCACAAGCTAAGAAAGACACTGTAGAGACAAGCCTGTGACCATGTCTGACTATCAACCAGACCCTAGCTGGTGATACACTTATCTCCAGTCGTTTCTTTTTATATGAGGTGATGGGCAGTTGATTTTGATCATGGGCTTTAAAGAGAAATGACCTCTACTAACTACATCTGTCATATTTCCCCAAAGATTTCCTTGAGACCATCCCATACTCTAATATTTTTATTTGTATAGACAGCCTCTTTCCTGGGCCTTCTCTAGCAATGTATTTCCCCTCGGCAACCCTTCATAAACACACAAAGACCCAACTTGGTGTGAATTTGTGTGAAAGAAAACTCTGCTTTCTGTCCTTCAAGGTCCAAGAGAAACAGTTCAGGCCTTGAAGTCCCAGTTTCTAACCACTTAGAAGCCCTGTCACTCTAAGAAATGTACCTACTTTCTCTGGGCCTGTTTCTGAGTAAGAATGTTATTCCTCACTTTCTGTGGTTGTCCAGAAAGAGAAATGAAGTAAAGACACAAAGTGCTCAATAGTAAGAACGCATACTGCTTCTGAGAGCAGAAATGACCTATCAGCAGCCTACCAAAGTGACTGTAACTCCAGAGAGAGTTAGGAGGATTGGGGACCACCTACCCAAACATGGGGAGAAGCAGCAGTACAAATGGCCGATAGCACTTCCCAGCAATCTGCTCACAGCTGTCTCTTCCCCAGCCTACCCTAACATCTCACATCTCACATATCACATTCTCAAGTGAATGGTGATAGAAAAGGGAGTTCTTGTGTCTTACTGTTTTCTGAGTTCATTAAAATGGAATCTGTTTCTTAATACTAGTAATTAGCAGTAATTCTGTTATCTTGTTCAGGATCAGATATAAAAATGTGTGTTTTCCAGAGCTAACATCCATAGACCCAAATCAGTTGGTTATTGTAAGTTACATGCAGAGTGAGCAGTCACTAGGAAGAGGTGCTAGGCCACCAAAGAGGGTGTGGGGCCTGGGGTGGAAAACTGGCAATGAACACATTCCTCCACTGGGCTTTCAGGGGAAGGGTCCACCTCTGGAATGATCGCTATAACTCCACCCTGATGTTCTGGAACTTCTGCTTTAATAACAAGACTCTAAAATGAAGGAGGGGTGCTAAATCAGACTTTCAAACTGTTGTTAACAGAAGGCAGATTCTCAGTGTCTGGGATACTCCGGGAAGAGTCATTATTCACATTATCTTTCTTGAGAGAAACTTCTAGAAGATGCAACCTTATCAAGCAGAGATAATAATAATTTATTGGCTTCTCCAAAGATACATCTTAAGTGTCCCATTGATGAGTCAAACTTGGCTGGACTCCAGTCAGATCTGAGGACTTCATCCCAAGTTCCCCACAGCCTCAGGGCCATGATGAAGCAAAGTCCAAGGGAGGTATTTGTCTCTGTCTTCTCCCAGTGCCTTTCTGGAAAGCTGCAGCGGATGGGGCTCCGCGCCTTGTCTCAGTGCTGTCTCAGCCTTGGGAACCTTTCTCCAGCTCCTCCAGTATTCACTGCTGGAGTTTAATGAAGCCCCAGGGCATCAAGCCGTGTACTTCCTGACGGCTCAGCCAGTAAGTGCTCCAGAAGGGTATGTCTACAAGACCTACAGTGTGGATTTTCCGTCTCACATCTCCCCAAGGCCATCCCTATGAGTAGCCTACCCTAGCTAAGAGATGGGAAAAGTGGGGAAACACTAAGGAAATGTCCTTCCTCAGTCATAAGCAAGCCTGCTATGAACTCAAGTGGAAGTGCAGAGGAAAGCTCTGGCTATCGTTCAGCTTCCTCACTCGCCATCCCAGCTGGTGACTAAGAATTGACCAGAAACGGCATTTCCCACCAAAGCCCAAGGCTCTTCATCTTCCTCCCCCGACTTCATCAGTATAAATGTTTTCTAGAAATCCATGTCAGACAACAGCCAATGGGGCCTTTGGGTTTAACTTTCTAAGTAGTGAAGACTTGGAGGAAAGAGAAACACTTAAACTATTTCTTTTTTTTAAAGGACCAAGGATGGTATCTATGCTGACCCAAACCTAGTCCTTGCTGGCTTAGCAGGTGGGGAGAAAGGAGGAAAATCTTGTGAATCACCTAGACTGAAGTGTGGTCAAGCACACACAGTGCAGTCAGGTTCTGGTTCCACCGTTGATTCTGTGACTGGAAACAGGTCTTTTACAAATGCCTCATTGGGGCCAAATGTTCTCCCAGTCTCACCTTCCCAGAATGACCATTCTCGTGGACATATTTCACTCTGTTTTATCTCTACTTAAAACCAAAAGCTTGACCCTTCCTGTCTCTTCTCACCTCATCCCCTCACTTGGCCCCAACATGGACCTCAGACAAACACACTCCCTCAGACAAACACACTCCACAATACTGAGTGTAAACCTCTGCCCACCCCTGCTCCTCTCCAGCCCCTGAAAAGACCTCACCGTCCGCCAGCCTTCCCCCAGAATTCATGCCTGAAGCAGAGAATATCTGTGCTTGACCCAAACTTTTCCGAGGCACTTTGATAACTTATTTAGTTCAGATATCCCTGTGAGGAATTTCCCTGGAGTTCCTGAGGCTGTGCCACATGCCACCCCAGCACAGGAGAGCTCCTTCCTGGCTAACTTTGTGTTGTTGTTGTTGTCTTGTTTTGTTTTGTTTTGTTTTCTCACCCACACCCTTCCCTATCTCATCTGCCCAGGATCCAGTCAGGTTCCTTTCCGTAATTGATACAAAAGCTGTTTGTAAGCTAGCTGCGGCCCTGGAAGAGTGAGGTCCGCAGGACAAGAAGGAGGCTTGAGTCCACATTGAGAAGGGAAATGCCTAGAGGTCCAGTTGTGTCTTGGTGGGGGTGGGGGCAGGATGTGGTGGGTGGGAAGGCCGCCAAAAAGTTGTCTGTGGTATTAGAAGAGGATGTCTGCTGCTTAGCCGAGTGGATTTGTCATGTGGGAGGGACTCTGCCGTCTTGTAGAGGATTAACTGAGAATGAAGAGGACTGTGCAATTTGAAAACTTCCCACTCCAGACACAATGAGAGCCCTGGCCGTTCACCGACATTGGCCCCGCCCTGCTCAGGCACAGGTTCCTGGATAAACATGGCCTCCCTCATGACAGCTCTAGCCTCCCTCCCTGGCTCTTCATTCCCTTCATCTGCCTTCTTCCTTTAGCCCCTCATCAAGGCCCCTGTTGTCTTCTCTCCTATCATTTCTTCGCTTTTTACCTGTCTGTTTCAGGGCCTCTGCTCCCCCCCACCCCCCCTCCACTCAAGCTGCTCCAAGTGCTTCCTGCCTCTCCCTTGCAGGGCTCTCACAGGCCTGTGCTTCCTTCTCCTTGCTGTTTATGGACACCAACACCCCATGTCCACCTACTTCCCTCCTTTGACGTTGTGCCCTTCTGTTTTCTGGTGTCTTTGGGCTCCTCTGTACCCCCTCTTCTTGCTACATTGTTCATTCATTGCTCTGAGAGCATTCCTTTTGAACTTTCAGTAGAGGTCAGAGGACAGCTGGCTGAGGTCAGCTCTCTACTTCCACCACATGAGTCACAACGATTGAACTCAGGCCATCACGTTGGTGGCAAGCACCTTTACCTGCTGAGCCATCTCACTAGCCCTGATAAGCATTCTTTACGGGAGTTCTTGCTGTATTCCAGCAACATGCTCCATCCTACTAAAACAAATATGTGTACCCCCTTTTGGCAAAGCCGTGGTGCAATTAGCCGGCTCTCAAAGCCCTGCACTCTCTACTCCTATCTCTAAACCCCCTCAGCTCACCATTGCTACACCAAATTTCAAGGGGATCCTGGCAAGCTATGCCAAAAGTGAGAGGGTCACAACACCTGAAAATGAAGTCTTCCAGTGTTTCTTGCTGGAATGAAGCCTTTTGGCCTTGGATGGATTGGTGCTTGCCACCAACCTGATGGCCTGAGTTCAATCTTTGGGACTCATGTGGTGAAATGGAAGACAGTATCTGTAAACAGTAAGGGACAGCTAGTGCTAAACAGAAGTCTCTACTTTGGATCAGTATGGAAATGACCTGGGGAACCTGGAAAAACACAAGGTTCAGGCCCTCTCTTGCCTGGGTGCTCAGCATCTTTGTGGTCTATCCCAGACTCCCAGGTAGAAGGACCACCATCATGTGCCTCCAAAGCATCCCTGTGCAGCAGGATAGCTCTGATTTCTAGACACACCACTTGGTTCTATGTACTGAGCCCCTTTGTCCCACCTTTCCACTGGAAGCAGTCTGACCCCGCCATATTACTTTTTTAAAGTCATTATTGAACTCTGGCTGATTCTCTGCACCTTCTAGTGCATTCATCCTAAACTCTGCATGAGAAAAGCAAGAGGCATTTGGCACCATTAAAGCAGACAGGGGACTGTGGTTTAACATGCAACTGATCCTCTGGACTCGCCAACTATGCATTTTTACTTAACTGTAGCATTCAGTCAGTAAATCAGAAGGGCTAGGGGACCTGTGGCAGGGGTGTGTTGAACCTGACGGTGTGTCCATCCTGAGATCACTTTACAGGATTATCCAAGTTTTGCAAATGAGAAAATATAGAAACATAAACATGAAGAAATTCCCCAAGGTCATGCTGAAGTCAGTGATGAAAAGGATTAGGGGCTCGGGGGATCTTTCTCTTGGGCCTGTTTCTTAGCTACTGGACAGCAGAGCATCTCCCAATACAGATGTTAAAAGGGATTTTGCCTACAAAGTAGGGTTGTTGGTATTTTTTAAGTTCTTACTTGGCTATATTTCAATGCAAGTCTCCTATGGGTCAAGGGTCCATTTGAAGTGAAATTAACTACTTAAATGCAAGATGATTTGGTGTCTCCCTGTGTCTACTAAGAATTACTTTAGGCTTTAGCGAGCGGTTCCCAAACTGGCTTCAGGAAGCAGCTAAAGGACCCTGATGCTCAGGCCTGAATTGGAGTCTTTGGGAATAAGTCTGCAGTATCATTCACTTTAAATGCAGTATGCAGCCAGCTCAGAGTAGAGGTCCTGTCTCGGCATGCTTGGAAGCCCCTAGGTAGCTACAACTGTGAGGACCGGTCCTGTCCCAAAGACACAGGAATCTAATTGGTAGGGACATGGCTAAGACTTGTTAAAGACCCCCACCCAGGGAATTCTAATATGCACCTGATTCCAGAACCACTGACCAAAGCCTTACTCCTCAAAGTTTAGCTCTGTGGGTCAGGAGCCTAGAGAGTACCCAAGAGCTGCTTAGAATCCCAGGCCCCACAGACCCCTGGAACCAGATCTGCCTTTGAACAATATCTTCAGGTAATTTGAATGCATTTAAAGATTGGGAAGCACTTTCCAGAGGACCTATTTTTACACTGAAGAGGCTTACAGAGGATAATCATCCTCCAATTAGATACAGGATAAGCACAGAGTGAACCAAAGAATTTCAGAATGACAATAATAACTGCTAATGAATGAGAGCCACACTGAGGACTCTTCTTGCATTATTTAATTGGATGTTCATCATGACCCTGGATATGGGTAGAAGCTCTGTGCCCATTTCATAGCTAATCAGACTGAGGCTCAGACCTAGGCGAACAGCAAAAATGCCAACCAGATGGTCAGGTAAAGACACACCTAGAGTTTCCAGGATGCAGCATGTGAGTGCTGTTGCTTTAGCTGTGTAGTTAGTGTGTCAACCCCACGTGTCAAACATCTGAATGGGTTACAAATGTACCCAGGTACTGATCCTCAGCACCCAGCACAAAGGAAACATCTAGCAAGTTCTACCTTAAGATTTGCCAAATCGTCCTTTCTTCCTATCACTAAGCAGAGAGGAAACTGTGCCCCTGGGGTTAAGGTCCTCCTTAAGGTCACCCAATTCCTTAAAACTAGGATGGGCCCAGAGTGCAGGAGTCCCAGTTCCCTGCATGCATCTCCCCACCGGGCAGTGATCTTCAGAGTGTCCTCCAACTGAAAGTATCTTCTCACCAGGAAACATGTAAGGTCCCCACCACCACCTCTAGATCTTCCTAATGAGCCTCTGGGTGGTTCTAACATTGTTCAGTCCAAGAACTGACCTCTACAGCAAGCTGCCCAGGGCCAGCCTGGAAGCCAGCCCTGAGCTCTGGAGCAGAAGCCCCTGCCACAGGCTTCAGCTCCTCTGCAAAGAGAGGTTTCTTAAGGGGCTTAGCTTTAAGCTAAACTGAAATTTACATGCTGCTTTAATCTTCTTAGGGCCTTCTTTACCCCTTAGGGGGGAAAAAACGCTGTAATGCTTTAGGATGTAAAAGTAAGTGGTGGCTAGCAGATGAAATAATAAATGCTCTTTCTGTGTTTTAACCCACTTTCTGCTAAGGTCATAAAGAGTTGGACATCACCAAGAGAAAGGAGAACCAGCATTTGAGAGCGTGTGCTCTCTGCTGGGCATCAGGAGCACAGGTCAATGGGTATGTCTATCATCTCATTTAACATCGTCTGAAGAAACTGAGATTAGAGACAGGTTGATTTGCTTAAGATCACAAAGTGGCAGTGGTGGTCTCAGGGTTTGTTGTATCACCTCTGCTCCTCTGTTCTTATACCTCCAGCAGGAAAAAAAAATGAATCTTTTCAGAGTCTGGAACAGTTGGATTCTAGAAAGATTAGGACAAGCCTCTATAGCAGAGTTGTCTATTCATAGCCCACTCGGGGCTCTGTTCCTGAGTCTGCGCTCACACTGTGCTTCGGAAGCTCTATCTCCTCGGGGCAGGCATAAGCTATGCATGAAAACTGAAGTAGCTCACCTGTGTGCATCTTGCAGCATTTAGAAGTCTCTTCTATCTGGCAGCACCTGCTCTGAGGCCCCAAGTATGGCATTTTGGTGCCCTGTAAGCAGCCCTGAGCTTTGCTCTTTATATGACCATACCTACAGCTTGGGCCAGGAAATCTCAAAAGATGAAGCAGGATAATAACAGTGCAGGGGAGTACATCACCCCTGCTTCCCAGTAAGAGCATCTTGTTCACTAAATGCCAAGAACAAAAAAGGCCATGACTGACTGAGAGAGCCATGGCAGAGCAAGCTAGTGGACGGAGGTCTTTAGGGGTTATGTGGTCAGTATAGGCTTTCGTCCCTGCCTGTTTCCTCAGAACATCTAAATACCCAGTTCCTAGTAATCACATCCCTCCCTAGGATGGGCACACACAGGTTACACAGAGCATCAAGACAAGGGAAGCTCTTCCAACTTGTAGTCCAAATGGCTAAAGTCATTTGCAGAACTCACTAGGCAAAATAAAAATCGTGCTCAGCCTTTCTCATTCATACAAAGAAAACACATTCTCTTCCCTGAGTGATGTTATTTGACTTTCACACTTGGTCCAATGCAGATCGGTTATTTTTGTGTCTTTGGTGGAGACTGCCCAGGCCTGAGATTCCTGCAAGCCCATGCCCAGCCCAAGGGTGACTACTTACTCTCACCATTTGAACTCAATTCTGAGCCCACTGCATCCCTTTTGCCCATATGTCACCACCCTGCATGACTGGTGTCCTCAAGCCAAGAATGGGCTCAGCTGCAGAACGTAAACCAATGTGCAAACGCTAACAGCAAACTGTCCCAAAAGAAAGCTAAAAACAAACAACCCATTACAATAACATCAAAAAGGGCAAAATATTCAGAAATGAACTTGACCAAGGTAGTGACAGATTTGCACACTGATAACTAAAAACACTGACAATAGAAATTAATGAGAAGATATCATATATTAATTCCACCTATGGTGAGACACAAATCTCACCAAAATTCCAATGCCCACCAAAATTCCAATGCCCACCAAAATTCCAATGTCATTTTTTTTTTACACAAATAGAAAAGATAATCCTAAAAGTCATATAGAACAGTGGTTCTCAACCTGTGGGTCATGTCCCCCTAGAGGGGGACAAATGACCCTTTCATGGTAGTCAACTATTAGATACCCTGCATATCGGATATTTACATTACAGTTCATAACAGTAGCAAGATTACAGTTATGAAGTAGCAAGAAAACAATTTTATGGTTGGAGGATCACCACAACATGAGGAACTGTATTAAAGGGTCGCAGCATTAGGAAGGCTGAGAACCACTGATTTAGAGCCACAAAGACCAAAAATGGCTGAAGCAGTCTTGAAAGGGTAGAATCATATTAGAGACTCTACATTTTTTTATTTCAAAACTTCTTACAGAGCTACAATAAAGTAATTAAAAGAGTATATTGCTAGGTGAAATGGATATTTTAAGCCAAAGGACTAAGAAAGAAAGCTCTCAGTTGTCAAGTCTATGTTGATGCAATAAAGCCACGCACATTTGGTCAACACTTCTCAACAAGAGCACAAAGAACACAATGGGAAGAGGAGAATCCATCGGAACAAAAAGGGGCATTGCATGTCTCCTTGAAAGTCAGTGAAGCTGGACCAATCAACTGAAGGAGTTAAACCCTATAGTATACGCTCCTAAAGGGAAAAAACAAACAAACAAAAAACAGGGAGACATGGCACTTGTCTAGGCAACGATTCCTTGGCTATGACACCGATAACACAAACCAAAGAGCAGAGCAAGGCAAGGCAAGCCAGGTCAACTGAAAGCTTCTTTACCATCAAGGAAATAGTGAGCAGAGTGGAAAGGCAACCTGCAGAATGGGAGAAAGGTTTGCAAGCAATGAATCTGATTCGGACCAATGTCCAAAGCATCTGAGGGATTTCTATGACTCAATGGCAAAAAAAAAAACAACAACAAAAAAAAAACCAAAACCTAATTTTAAAATGGGCTAAGACTTGAATTGGCATTTCTCCTAGTAGACTCTTAGAACTAGTGCATGGAAAGATGCTTGAAACACAAATAAGCAGGAAAACACAAGTCTATATTCCTTTTTTATTTGCCTTTATTTTTTAACTTAATTGTATTTAATTAACTCTTTTTTTTTTCATTTATTTTACATACCAATCAGTTTCCCCTTCCTCCTCTCCTCCTATCCCCTCCCCCCACAAGTCTAAATTCTAATGAGGTCCTTGTCACACTAGTTAAGATGGCTGTTGTTTTGTTTTGTTTTGTTTTGTTTTGTTTTGTTTTGTTTTGTTTTGTTTTGTTTTGTTTTGTTTAATCAAACATTGTGGGACTGTGAAGCAAATAGAATTCATTACATACCTTGAGTGAGGGCACAGACTGATGCAGCTGTTAAAGAAGACAATGTGGAACCACCTAAAAAGATGAAAACTTAGCAGGCCTCAATAACACATGTCTATAATCTCAGGACTTGGGAAACTGAGGCAGAAATACTGCAATTTTGAGGCCAGCCTGGTCTGTGTAGTAAGTTTGATGCCAGCTTAGGCTACATGGCAAAATTCTTTTCCAAAAACTTAAAAATAGAACCATCATCTGATCTAGCACCCCCACTTCTGAGTCCATCTTCGAATCAACTAAAAGCTAGACCTCCAAGAATATTTGTAATTCTTCACAGCTGCTAAGATATGAAACCAACCTGTCACTCAATGAACGTAGGGAGAAAATGCAGCATCCATATATAAAGGGATATAAGCTAGCCTTGGAAAGGACAGCATGGCAGAACCTAGAGGATATGATGTCACATGGAAAAATGCAGGCACCGAAGGGCAAATGCTCCTTAGGTAGCCCTCATATGCGGTGTCTAAAAGCAAATGCATTGAAGAAAATGGTGCTTTCCAGCCTGGGAGCAAAAGAAGTGGTGCCGCTGCTCAATTGTGGCCTACACTCTAAGACGGCAGCACTGTTATTGTCATACTGAGGTCAATAGTGAACCTTCCATGATGCAACTACAGTTGACAGAGTGTTGCCGTGTGTGTAAATACATGATCAGAGCATAGCTGTCATTTCAGAGTTCTTACCGCAATTAGTTCATCAATTTCCAGAAATCACTCAGCTCTGCTGGGCATGCCATATTATTGACTATTACAGGGCCTAGAAATAGAATAATAGAGAGTTATCTAGTGCCAGAAAGTACAGTCCCTTCTTTCTCAACAGCAAAGGGTGTCGTGGGCAGTAGAAAGCAAGATCCTTGCATGTTCCTACGTATTTGTTCCGTTTAGTTTTATATTATCACTTAATTACAGGGATGCTGGAAGTGGTATGAAAGCACAACAAAAATTCAGTTGGCTGGAGAGAGAATGAAAAAGAGGGCAGTTAAGGCTAAAAGGTATGAGGAATTAGTAATTACGTTGGCTGTGGGAATGGATGGAAGAGCATCTGTGTTGCTCATCGTCAGGTTCCGCATCCTCTGTGGCTTGGAGGCAGGGAATAATGTTTTTAAAAGAGTGCCTTTGAGCTATTGAATATCCACTGAGATTAATTTTCTCCAAACTAACCATCATCCCACTGAACCAAGAATAACATGAGCTTCCAAAGGGTTAATGGGCTAGCCTCGGATCGTGGATTTGATGTCATGGTCACTTCTGGAGTGCAAGTATCTCTCGTAGCTTTTGATGCTTCTCTGCCGTGTGTCAGGAAAACCTTCAACATGCCCACAGGACATGGCAGGCAGAGCAAATAAAAGAGGCTTCCAGATCTGAAGACTAGAAGAAGCCAAAGCTGTGGGTCCTTTGCCTGTCAGGATAGGGAGACAATAAAGCTTTGTGGGGACTGACTCAGAAAGGACTGCAGACAGTTCTAAGTGGCCAGCTGCCATTTAAAGTTAATTCTATCACACAGGGGGCCCAGGGAGCGTCTATCAGTGCCTTCATGTTATAGACAGAAAATTCACGTTGTAAACACCAGTCTAAATGATAATATTAATCTTTCTGTGAATGCTACTTTTGACTTATAACAGTTGTATTATTATATTATAAAGAAAGAACATGGATGTTGACATACCGAGTTTAGATTACAGATCTGCTAAGTGGGAGATGTGGGACCTCTCTGAGCATTATACAAAATGGCGACATTTGAGTAAGAGTCGAAATAAGATTTAAATGATGGACTGAATGATCAGATGTGGCTGTATACCAGACCCATCAGGAGCAGCTTGTGAAACTTCGGAAGTGTCTTACTGCCCTCTACCCCTCAGCCCTCCCTGAGCTATGAATTGCTTGGTATCATCGTTTGAGCCACCCATTTAGAATCCAGTGGATTTCCTCACAAAGTTAGTGTGGGACAGCAAGTGTGGCTTCTAGTTTGCAGATCAGTCTTCTGCTACACTTCTTGGCTAATTGGTTGAGCACTTGCTGGGTTCCTGGTTACGATTTGAAAGAGTGCAATAAGATCTTGAGCCCCCAAAGCTGTCATGGTGGCATACACCAGTGATCCTTGGACACTTGGAAGGTTGAGGCAGGAGGATTAAGAGTTCAAAGTCATCCTTGGCTGCAGAGCAAGTCCAAGGCTAGACTAGGCTACATGAATCAGTCTTTTAAAAAAATTAAAATAAAAAAGATCTTGAACCTTGCCCTGCAATCAGAATTCTGTTAGTCAAAAGCATAAGCTCCCAAATTCCTCCTCCTCCTCCTGTCTCTAATGTATGAATTTAGTGTATTCTTCCCCACTGTAAACAGCAACATCTGGGAGGCAGTGGACAATTTGGACTTAGTTTTGCTTAGTTTTATTTGAGGCTAAGTGAGTCCCACAGCAATGAAAAATCAATCCTATATTTGGCCAGATAGACATTATTAAGACACCTGGATTAAATGGAACATAAATAATAGCCCATTGATTTTTTTTTATCCAACTTGTTGTAATTTAGTTTACAAGAAACAGAATAATTCTCAGCTCTCCAAGCCCAGGACGAGGCTGAGCATGCCTGCTGTAGGAGTCTGTGTTGCATCACTCACGTTTGTTCTAGTTGATTCTATAAACATGGACGAGACTAGAGATGTTTATACCCTCCTTCTCTAGTCTGTCAATCCTGGCCCTAGTTAAACGCCCCATCTAACAGTGACTGTCCCCTGCAATAGCTGCAATGTTCAAAGTACTGACTTTTGCAAAAAGCTATGAGAAAAATTTAAGGACTCTTTTTTTACGATACGATCATGGTGATTAAACCAACTTCTGACTTGGAGACTAGCCTGTGCCTGGGTTATTGTTCGAGAATTATTTAATAATTTCCAATTCTTTCTGGGCCAAATGAGGCTCAGCTATGCTGCTGTGATTGACAGGAACGTATTGGAACTCACAGCCACCAATCTCAGTTGTCAGATAGATCCCTCCCCATACCTCACCTCTGCACAGGAAGACTCAGACCTCAGGTGAGTTCCAGTTTGAAGGTCCCCCCTTCCAGAAGCAGGGGATCCTGAGGGCTGTTAGAGGGAAGATGTCAATTATGGCCAGAATGAGCAGTGCTAAAATGCTAAATAGTGTAAACTGGTCTTTCATCCCCTGCCTCTTCCAGAAGCAGCTGTTCCTGTCAGCTGCTCATGTAAAGTGTCTTTGCACAGCTACCTTCATGTGCATAGTATTGACCTGGGGAGGAGGGATAAACTACTAAAATAACATGAGTATGTGGGCTGCACCACTCACTGCTAAGTGGGGCCCCGACTGCTGCATACAAGTAGGTCATCGAAAGTCACCACAAACCAGGGCAGCTCCCCTGGCAGGAGGCATTACCCTGCAGAAGGAATCTTGGCAGCAGGTGATACATTTCAGCCAGGCAGCTGTATATTTTATTTATGAACTGATATAAGTGGACAGATACATGAGGAGAGGAATGTATAGAAAATGTGTCCTTAAAGACTCCACTGTAAAGACAGATGGAAAAA
Organism: Onychomys torridus; assembly: GCF_903995425.1. Lineage (NCBI taxonomy): Eukaryota > Metazoa > Chordata > Mammalia > Rodentia > Cricetidae > Onychomys > Onychomys torridus. Next base: position 87,784,009 of record NC_050449.1, read on the forward strand.
GATGAATACCTGTGAATTTTCTAATTTGCACTACCACCACCGAAGAGAAGTGCAACTCTGGGGTCCTCCTTCTTCCTTCTCTTCTATCCCCAGCAGGGGACACGTTACCCACCAAGCTCCTGGCTCAGTTAAGACAATCTAGGCCTCAACCAGAGGAAGTGCCCTGAAAGCACAGAGTAATAAAAGGCCTCACATGTACACTCAGTCCACAACCATGAGGGTCTTGCAGTTTGGAAAATGTCTCAGAGGGGACAAATTTATATTCATAGTATCTATCAGGTGCAAGCCCATCTTAGACAGGGGACATGTCAGAGATATAGGAGAAGAGACAAGACATGACCTTCACAATTGCGGAGCCCACACACCTGGTTTTACAGCTTTGGGATATACCTAACAACAGGGTCTGCACATCCAACATAGGAGAGAAGGGGACCTTGGTGTGGTCAAAAAAGTAGCAGGCTCTGGGTTCTGCTGAAACTAGGCTGAGTTAGATTCAGGTCTCAATTGTATAAATCTCAAATATAAGAACTGAGGCACACTCCCAAAACATCCTGACTCCTGCTTCACTCATTCGAACATTGGATATAATACCATGAGTTCACAAGCTATTATCTGCAAACTGAATGTGTTTCATGATTCATTTTGTGGTAAATCTAACTAGAACTCAACTGACTGACTTGGAGGCAAAACCTCCTTAAAGTAACATGGAGTTGAATGTTACCACTCCTCATCCCACGGCAGCCAAGTACCAGCCCTCCAAGAGGCTTCTAAGCCCAAGATAAGGCCTCCATCCCTGTATCTTCCTTGTGATGGTCCCACATCTGGCTCATGTCTGCTCCAGTCAGGTAGCAGTTCGACCAGGAGGAGCCTGCAAACTGGCTCTTCTTTTGACACAAATGTTGTGTGTTTACACTCTCCCAGCACTGACCTTGCCACCCAGAGCAGAGGCAGGACAAGCCCCCAGGTGTACTCACCTGAGGCTCACAACAGAGTTGCACTGTGACATTTCCTGGAACTTTCCCCTCCCATTCTAATGTAGAGAAGAAACATCAGAAAAGGAAGAAATGCCAGGTGTGGTGATGCATCCCTATCCTCCTAGCATTTGGGGAGGGTGAGGCAGGAGAATTGTCACAAGATTCTAGGCCAATCTAGGCCCCAAAGTAAGTTCCAGGACAGTTTGAGCTACATAGCAAGAAAGAAGGGGGGAGGGCAGGGGGGTTCTCACTGAAACCTTAGGGGAATCCCAAGATTCTGTCATCTCAGAGGAAACAATCATCTGGTACAACCCCTCAAGCCATGCCTTTTGCTCAGGGAGCACTGGGTTCAGTTTTACCCGCCATAGCCAAGGCCATCCCTACAGATGGGTAGAGTGTGGAGTGGGCCCTGCTCAGAATAAGCCCTACCACCTGGTCCTCTGCCACTCGGTAGTTTTTCTTGAAGGTCAGAAAGGTTTTAGCCAACAGGAAGCTTCTGAGGCAGGTGCCCCTGGCTACAGCCAAGTCTCATCAGTGTAGAACTTTGGTCTCAGAGACTGACAGCTGAGAGGCTATGGGAGTAGACACTGGCAGGATGAGGATGGAGACAGGGTGATGCTCATAGGGAAGGTCAGCTGTGGTGACCTTACTGGTCCTGGGCCATTCTCAGACAGGTCAGAGTCCTCCTGCAGAGTTGGCCTGACAAACGCCATGGCCTCCCCAACCTCAAGCTCTTTACCTCCAGTCTAATGCAGACTTCCAGCCTAGGTGAAACAAGAATCCTTTGAGCCTCAGGTGAGAGCCAGGTCCTGGGCAAGGCACTGAGATGAGTAAACATCAGCTGGACTTTGGACAGATGTGAGGCTTTCAGCTACCCACCAGTGCCTGAGCCACAGCACTGTGCTGGTTCTCAAAAAAGGTTCTGTAGAACACAAAACCTGGGTGACAGATAAGGCAAAGGGGGCAGTGCCAGGGCTATTGGAATGTGAAAATCATTGCTTAGAAATAGTCTGAATCTACATGGCTTCTTTGGAGTTCCGAGCTCATCCGTCATATAACACCAGTTATCCAAGTTGCTTGTCCTCCTGAAACACACTTTGAGATCTGTTCTTCTCCACTTCATCTCACAAGATGCTCCTTGATATTCAGAATGTTGGTGGTGTTGGCAAGGCCATCTGGTACGTCCATTTCTGTGCCATGTGGGATGGCTGAGGGCTTTGTCAGAGGGAGAACAGGAAAGATTTAGCTCCATGGGGTATCCAAGCCAACTGGCAGTGTGCAGAGGCAGAGCTTTCCCTGGACCCTGGAATCTGGGACATGACCAAACTGTTCCTTTCTGCTGTCATGTTCATCCCTTAGATATTTACAAATCTGTACTTACAAATATGAACACTTCTTATGGAAGTCAGCTACACTGGGAATAAGGCATTGCCATCCTCTTATACGGGTCCCTGAGATGCTTTTCTTACCCCTCCTTCCTCTGGACATTTATGGCCTGCAGTATTAGAACCTGACTTTTGAGTTACATTCCAGATAACTGAGAAGGCAGTGACCAGGAACAGTGGTGAAGTCCAAAGGAAGCCTGTAAACAAGGCTCAGAACATACAGCTTCATGGGAGGAGATTGGTCTCAGAGGCTAGCTAACTATGTTAGACTCTTTCTAAGGACCAGTGGAGCCATTAGTGTTTTGTTTTGTTCTATTATGTTTTTTTGTTTTGTTTTGTTTTGTTTTGATCAGGGGAGCCCTATCATCCCATCAGCTTTACAGAATACTATCTCTGGCTCTGAGTGGAAGTTGAGCAAAGATCTGGACCAATCAGCACTGCCTGTAGACCTGTGAGGGCATCATTACAACTCTAGGGAGAGGTGCCAACAACCTGGGTGAAGGAATTAGTTATGGGTGGAGGGGAAGGAAGAGGGAATGAGTGGCTAGATGGTCTATCAGACACATAAATACAAGTATGATAGGAATGTGTCTTAGGAAGGGACCACACAGAACCTGATGGGTGATTTGATGTAGTGGAGAAAAGTGAAGAAAGACTCGCAGGTTAGGCTCATGTTGAGTCATGAAAGAGGAAGAGGCCATTTTGATGGGACGTGGAGCACAGAGGAGAAAACAGGTCCAGGGAAATGAGAGATGGTACATTCATTTTCAGTCAGAATAAGTGTAAAATGCCTTGCTGTATCTCTGAGAGTCCTTGGCTTTTTCCAAAGGTTCAGGGCTGAATGGGTAAAGACAACGGAACATTTGGGGGAAGAAAAGAAAAAAGAGTCAGAAACATCCTTGAAACTGAATGAAACAAAAAGCCAAGTCAAAGTGTACCAGGGCAGCCTTGTTACTGGTACCATGAATCACTGCTGCTGTTGTTGAGGAGGCAGTGAATTGAACCTCCAATGCCAAGTTCCTCTGCTTAGTCTCCTCTGTTGTGGGATGAGAGCCGGGATGAACAAGGATCTTGTAAGCATCCCTCCCACCCACCATGGGCACAGAGCCTTAGATTCCAGTCTGACAGCCCAGCTGGAGGATGACCCAGTATGAAACAGTCTCTACCAGTTAGCAAATGGTCTCAGGTGGGGACGACCTCTTATCAAACGGTCTCGGGTTTAAAGTCACCCGGTTGATAGGTGATCTGGAAGCCGTTCACCAGCTACATCATCTCCCTTCTTCACTGCTTCCCTATGTTCCAAATGTCCCTGGGTCACTGTGAACACAGACAGAGAGTTGGGGCAGTAGCATTTTTGTTGCTCTTGACCAGAGAAGAGCAGAGCTTTAGTTTATCACGAATGTTCTCAGGTCTGTCAAGGTCATTTGAAATCCTGTAGTTGGTTCTCTAGCCTTTTTTGGCTCAGAGCCTCAAGGCATATTAATATTTTTCACATTGACCTTAATCTAAAAATAAATAGATAGATAGATAGATAGATAGATAGATAGATAGATAAAATTCCCACACTTGTGGTGGTCCTACTTTATCCTTACTAAAGAGGGAGCAATGATTTTCAGAGCCGCCCCCAGTGGGGCTCTGTTCAGTAGACGGCACTGCAGTGGGGGCCTCCGCTCTGTAGCAATCATAAAGTCACCTTCTCTGAAACCAGTGGGGTCAGTGGCAGCTGGAGTCCAATTTCTAGAACCCTGAAGCATCTGAAGATGTGTAATTCACCCTACAAAGTCTAGTGCTGTAGTCCAGAGGGCCAAGCTTTGCAGACTAAACAAGAAAATTCATGATGTGTTGTAGTGACCCCAAGCGAGTATTAAAGAAGGCCTAGAAAGAACCCTGGAAGTAGATCCTGAGTTGGTTTGTTTTTTACGTGGCAATCCCCAGAAACTTACAAGCATTTGGTCTTTAAAAGTGTGATGTGTCCTTTGATTTTTTCTTCCATTGTTGTTATAATGGAAGCCTGGGCTTAGCTTCTTTTCCATGCTCTTTCTGTGTATAGCTGGAATAACAATCCTCATAATCAAGCATTTACGCAAACAAGAATAATCACTTGGAAACTATTTCCCACACGCTCTTTACTTCTCAGTTCGCCACGATTCCGTTTAGAAGGAAATGTTCCATTTTGTCCATTGTGGGCCTGTCAGCAGGAGAAGCGATGACCAGCTCTCAACATAGAAAATGAACTCCACTCCAGTTTTTCTGAATAAAAACAAATCAATCAAAAGCCTGGCTCCTTTTCCAAGAAAAGGCTTTTTGATAGAGACCAGCACTTACCAGAGAATGCCATCCTTGTTATAAAGTTACTTAAAGTAAGCAATTGATGTTAACTTAGGGTCTGTTTAAAAAAAAAAAAAAAAAAGTAATTTATCTCTGGAAAATGTATTAAGTCTTCCAAATGCTCTTTGGAGTCCACTTTATATGAGTGATCCTCTTCACCTAGGTCATTCCTAACTGAAGGGCAAAGGTGTGTAGGCTGATGAACCCAAGAAGCAACTCACCCTCATTCCGTAAGTACTGAAGAATGAGAGACTAAGAAAAAAAGAGAGAGAGGAAATGATTGCACTGGCCTCCATGAGAAGCAGCATTGGGAATTCTTCCAGATCCTGAGGCAGCAGCTGTACAGTCAGCTCCTTCATTGTGTGAGCAAGGAGAGAATTCATGGAGCTGCCTGGAAGCTGTGGGTGATCTGCCCCGTGTTATTCTTTCAACTCCAGGGCCTTGTGAACCACAAGAGCAGCCAGAGATGGCAAGCATGAAAGAGAAGCTTCCAGAATACAAGGAAAGACAAGAGGAATATTTCCCCCTTAGATTATAGTGCCTTTCAAGCTTATCTGTGGCAGGCTATTATTTCACTCACCCAATAAATCCCAGCATGCTTTCCTAGCACTAGTCTATGTCCACAAAGTGAGAACCATGTCCAAGCTGTGAAATGACCAAGGCAAAGGTTGAACACGAAGTTGGAAATGTTACCAGCCTTGCCATCTCTTCTCACCAGTGTTCACAGTCCATTCAGAAATGCTTCAGTGACTGTCTTCCCTCCTCCCTGCTTGCCAGCTAGTGTCCTTCAGCACACTAACCCAAGTAGCAAGGCAAGAGAGGGCCGGGGAAATTCCACCCATAAACACATCATGAAATTAAAAAAAAAAAAAAAAGGAACCTTCTGCTGCAAGATTTCTAGGGATGTGGACTCTGATGTCTCAGAGGTGAGCCACACCAGCATCTGTTTCACAGTCTCTCGGGAATTTAGAAATATTCTTCTAGAGAGTTCAGAGTTGGTCTGCATTAGGTGTGTCTCGGGAAACACCAGGAGACACCGTTCAGGTGGTGGTTCTGTCCAGTCTGGTTGCTTTCTAGGCATGTATTAATCTAGAACTGCATCCCTGACCTGGAAACAATCAATGGCAAAGACAAAAATTCACCCAAACCATGGCATAGAACACTGGCTGCTTTAGCCTGAGCAAGAACACTTGTGAAGCTCCAGCTGAACCAAAGATCAGAGCTAGAGGGGAATGTCACCAAGCAGTCAACACCAGTGGTTTGCCCAGAGCCTGGCTAATGCCTAGACTGGAAAGTACATTGGACTCCTTTCAAAATGTCAAATTACTCTACTGATTCTGAAGGCATCAGGCTTCTGGAGTCCTGAGAAAGCCAACAGAAGGGTGGCTGGTCTGCTTGCTTGGCCTCTTCCAAATGCTCTGAAAGGTCCTAGGCCCTGTCTGCATCTGTACTGTGTCTGTGGTCAAGCCATTGCCAGGGCTCTCAAGGAGGTCCAGAAAGGCCGATGGAGAGCACCTCACCCCTGCCCACCATGCTTAGCTGCAGAGAGTGCACATGCTCTTCTTGGCAAGCACTCTTAAGCTCAACAACAACAACAAAAAAAAAGCTCAATTAGGAGAAAATGGTAATAACTACCATTCAGTCAGCAGATGGCAGATGGAATATGGAATTTCCAGCTTCTAAAATCATCCACTTTTAGATGCCCTTGACCTCCCTGTATCTGGTTAGAAGAGAAAAGGATGCTTCAGTTCTGTGTGTGTTACTAATCCTTGGCTGTTTAATTTCCCAAATTCTCAAGGCACAACTCCTGGATATAACCTTGGAGACAGAGAGAGGGGGGAGAGGAGAGAGGGGAGAGGGGAGAGGAGAGAGAGAGAGGAGAGAGAGAGAGAGAGAGAGAGAGAGAGAGAGAGAGAGAGAGAGTTTCTTCTTCCTTTCTTTTTCTACGTTGTCCTAGAGGAACCTAAACACAATGAGACAAAAATACTAAAACTTCCATATTTGCAAATGGAAGTTTCCAGTAAATTTTCCAGTGGGAAAAAATCCTTGCCAAACAATCTATGGTTGGTTCTCCTACCATGAGTCATGCCACAGAGTTCTTGGGTTCCTTTCACCTACTAGGTTGATAGTGTTGGGCGTAAAGGCTGCCAAGCCTCAGAGTGATGTGTTTTCCTATGAGACCCCTCCAGTGACTCAGCCTAAGCTAAGGAAGTGGCTGTACTACATCATGCTCCAGAGACAAGGTGAAGTGGGGAGTATAACCCCTGGGGGGGGGTTCTACCTGGTACCCCTGTATCCTGACTATATGGCCATGGAGTGGCCTCTTGATCCCCCAGTGCTCCAGTAACCTCAGTCTTAAGATGAGGATAGTGATAAACAGATTAAAGAGGATTTTTCATTTGCAAAGCTGGCATGGAGCTTCCAGTGTAGATCATGTCTACTCAACAGTAGGCACCAGGAATATTTCAATCCCAAACTGAAAGGCCAGAGAGCCAGGAGTTGGCTGCTTTTGATTCTTCTATGAGAAACTCAGTGGTAGTCATGGAATTTGGGGAAGGACATAGCCAGTCTATACCCATAAGCTGGACAAGGCCACTGCTGTCAGCATGTGCACACCTTTCCTATGCCAGCAGGACAGCCCCAGAAATGGTTATTCAGTAAGCAGTTTGAAGGAGTTTGAAATATTGTGTAGATCCAGAGCAATCAGCTGTCTGTATCATGCATTTTGCGAACAGAAAGTCTTGGGCTTTGGAAGATAACCCATGAATAATGGCAGAGACCCTCCCATCATTGATGATGTCTGCCAGTAGGCAGCAAGTTTTCTGGTGATGTGTTTAAATGTTATAAGAGTGCCTGGGCACCAAAGTCCTGTGGGTTGAGGTGGAAATGTTTTAAGATCCAGTTTTCTTTAGCAAATTCCAGCTGGCTAAGGCTCAAGTTGAGCTGCAGATACCCACAACATAATCAAATTTCTGGAAAACTACCAATACTTTCTTCCTTACCACTGCTGAGCAGTAGGCAGATGCGTGTGAGGGGAAGTTCGACATCCTTCTGAAACATTACAGAGGAATTGTACCTCAAGGTCACAATCCATTCAGCTTCCCAGTTTCTGAGGTGATTTCCAAAACAGGCTTCAAAGCTGGGACAAGAGCGAAATCCCACTGAAATTTCCAGAGCTGGCATTAAGTGAATTTCTCTCCCAGGTCTCCTAGCAGCAGTTGGATATTAATAAGGAGAAAGGAATCATCATTTGGGACTCCAACTGCCACTTTATGCCTCTTTAAAGAATGAGTAGACTTGCAGTTCCACTCAGCTCTGTGAGTCTGCTCACAATTGCAAAGGAATGGTAAATAATCGAGGTGAATTGAGAGCGTAAGGCTGGCTGTGGGCTAGGCACTTCCTCCATCCCTTCTGCAACATGGCAAACAGAACAGCCCCTGCCACTGCTTTGGCTTAAGTCCATATCTGTACCTTCCCAGAAAGGGCCCTAGAACTGTTTATTAAAGTACGCACACAAACACCCACAGCAAACCTACCAAAACAATTTTTATTATTTTTACAAGGACAGAATAATCATATTATGAGTCACAGTTTAATTTGCTCTCCAGTGGTTTTATTTAGCCAAAGGATCAATTTTGTTCATGCCAAATAACATTTCAAGTGGTTTTAATAAAATGTGCATTTTCCATTTTCTCATCGCATCGGTTCCCTGGTAGCCATGACCTCTACTCCCCCAGAAAATGTGTTGGTACAGCAGATACAGGCTATGCCTTCCTTGGGAAAGCTGGCTTTGTACTTGTGCTGAAAGGGGTCTACACCCCCTCCCCCAATGGCAAAAACTTTGATCTGGAGCCTAAAAGCATCTTATCCAAACATACATTCATTTAATCTTGCAACTCAAGCATGGAGGGCCCTCCCAGAGTGCCTTGGGAGGGCCAAGGGGACAGGACTGGGGCTTGCAGAGGAGCCAGGCAGCCGTGCCTGAGAAGCCAGTTATCTCTGATCCCCAGTCCCAGAGGAAAAGGCTTTGCCTCTTGAGGAGGCTAGAACAGCCAGGCAAAGCATTCTTACTGGTCAGGCTGCTTCAGGGCTTTCTAGGGACATGGATTTTACAGCAGGAAAATGTGACAGCAAATAAGAACCACCCTGGGGGAATCCATAGCTGAAATCCATAGCTAGACCTTTTTTCCCCCTTTTCTTCCAATAAGGGGTTCAAAGGACCCCATCAGTGCCATACTTATCCCAAGACTTTATTACTTACTAGTGAAATCCAAAACAAAATCCCAAGAGATTTGGGGATTTAGGGGAGGAACTTTGCAATATCTTTCTAAGGGATCCAGCAGCCAGCAAAGGAAGTACTGTGAATTCTGCAGGCCATGTGCTTGATGTTACAGGAGTAACTTGACTTAGGATGTTTGAAATATATTTCTTTTTTAAAAGATTTATTTATTTTTATTTTATGTGTATAGGTGTTTTGTCTCTGTGTGTCTGTGTGCCTCTGTGTGTGTATGCACCATGTATGTGCAATGTCTGAGGAGGCCAGAAGAAGGTGTTGGAGCCCCTAGAATTGGAATTATATAGGGTTGTTAGTCACCATGTGAGTTAATAAGGGCATCGAACCCAGGTCCTCTAGAAGAGCAGCCAGTGGTCTTAACTGCTGAACCACCTCTCCATCCCTGAAATATTTCTAATATTTGTAACTCCTCAACGGAAACAGTGAAAAAATAATAATAGTAGTTAACATCTATTGAGTGAGTACTGATTATGTGCCCAGAATGGTGCTAGAAATTATGTCTGATTTTTATCTTATCTAATCTTCTCCATTATGAGGTCACTATGTTAAATTGTCTCCATTTTATAAAGTTCAAAGATGTCAAAAAATTTAGCCATCCATGGATAATCAGTAGCAAAGCTGTGGTTCAAGCCTAGCTTGTCCTTTTACTTCGAGAAAAATGTAAATAAATAAATAGCAGACTTAGATGGCTGCCAAGTAGTTAGGTATTACAGACTGAATAGTGCCCCTACCCCACCTGAACCCCCCCCCACACCAAGAAAGATATGTGGAAGTACTAACTTAAGGACCTCAAAATGCAACCTCATTTGTAATTAGGTTGGTTTGCAAGTATAATGAGTAAAGAAGAGCTGAGATCATATTGGAACTGGGTCCAGTATCACAAGTTTGCATACAAGAACAGATCACTCAGCCCACCTACATGAGAGGGTCAATTTCAAGCGCCCAGGAGACTTCATTTTAATAAGTACAGCAGGAGCTTCTGTCGAGTCAGGTGACCAGCTGGTAGAGACTGGGTTTAGACTTTCTTCTGAAGATCCAAGGATATAGATTGGATGAATGCTAGGGTTTCCTCCTTATCCCAGTACGTCTGCTGGTTTATCTTGACTCCATTTGCCCTACTTACACTGGTGCATTGGTATCTTAGAACGCTCTTCTTTCCTTTAAGCTTTCCAACAAACATCGATGCCCTTTTTCTGTCCTTGGATCATCTGGATCTGAGGAGCCAAGTGGATTTATCTTAGCATATGATAAGTAGATGCTATAGCTATTGCTGCTAAAACTAACCCCCAGAACAAACAGGATTGTCAGCATTTACTTTATCAGTCCTTAATCTGCCCTTGTTCTTAATCATTCTTGGGTTTCCTACCTCTCATGCCTCTGGGGAATGGGGACGAATTTCAAGGCATCTGGGAGCTCTGTAATGTCCTATAACGTTGCATTCAGATGATAAGCATGTTGGCACATTTTCAGAGATAAAGCCTCTGCCAGGGAAGGTGGAGAACCATGGCTGCGGGCATCATCTGACTACCCAGCTCACCTGGCTTGTGACCCCAGATGTTCATTTTGATCATTCTAAGGGGGCACTGTTTGATCACAGGCAGGTCTCAGGCAGCTTGAGCACCTCTGGGGAACTCTGGGAGGGTGGTAGTAGTATCAACACTGCCATCTTTGAATCTCTACAAACCCTATATAAAAATGAATAGAACAATTAGATAACAAAACCAAACACCCATGGACACATTTCCGACCAAATTAGGGTCAAGTTGTCTCACAAACCCAGATGACAAGTAGGGAGAAACACAAGCGTCTGGACAGAAGGAAAGAAAAAACAACTGAGTAGTAGCATCTGGGAGAAGCTGAGCGCAGAAGCCCCTAAGAGCAGACAGCATCCCTGGGAAGTTGGGGTACCCTAGCATGAACACAAACATTAAAGATGCTCACAGAGTGGAGAGTACCACCTTCTCTATCAAGACAAATGGAGAGGTCTCAGTAAGGGGGGCTGAAGGGGCAAGAACAGACAAGATGGCGGCAAGCTCTCAGGGGAGCTCCACCAGGGCAGGGTAGAAACTGCAGAGTGGAATCAAAATACATATGAGAGGCCAGGCGGTGATGGCGCACACCTTTCATCCCAGCACTTGGGAGGCAGAGCCAGGCAGATCTCTGAGTTTCAGGCCAGCCTGGTCTCCAAAGTGAGTTCCAGGAAAGGCGCAAAGCTACACAGAGAAACCCTGTCTCGGGAAAAAAAAAAAAAAAAAAAAAATGAGTTCCAGGTTAGCTGGGGAAGTAAACAGATGGCAAGGCTCAGAATACAAGCCGCCATAGTTAGTTCAACAGAAGAAGGACTCCGAAATCGCAAATAGTTTCCTGAAATGCGAATCTTTCCATAAGTTCAAGGAAAATAATTTCTCGTAAAAATGAACACTATGAAAATAATGGCATCCAGGTCCTAAGTAGCCCTTACAGGAAAAATAAATAAATAAAACAGAAATAGCATACACAATGAAAGTATGCCCTGAAATACAGCCATAAAGTAAATCAGAACTATACTATCACTCATTAGCTAAGTTAGAAAACAGCGTGCAAATGATACAAGATGCAAATGAACAACAGTAATCAGAATCATAAAAACTTAAACTCTAAAAATAATTTAAAAGAAAAAGTCATTTTAGAAATCATGGCTAAGTTACATAGAACATAAACCAAATAAGCACAATAAATAATATCTTCAGAAAAAAAAACAGCTGATAAAAAGGATAAAAATTTAAATAAAAAACAAAGAAGACCATAAAAAGAATTTGAGAGAAAATAACAAATATCAAAGGCAAGCAAAGAAAGCTGAACATCCGGGAAACAGGAGCCCCTAAAGAAAGAAGGCAAAACATATGTGTCACCTTCCTTTCTGTGTGACTAAACGTGTGAGGACAGCTGACAGGAGGAAAAGGTGTTTCCGGCTCCCGGTTGCTGGGTTTCAGCCTGTAGTTAGCTGGCTGCCCTGCTTCAGCCTAAGATGAAGCAGGAAATTACAACAGCAACTGCGGGCATCAGAGCAGGCTCCTTCCACCCTGGTAGCCAGGAAGCAGAAGGAGAAGAAGAGTGGAGGATCCTAAACACCTTCAACACCCTATCCAAGCTGACCCACTTCCTGAGCCAGACCCCGCCCTCTGCTACTCTTTTCAGCCATGAATTCATTCGTCTGTGGATTGTTCATCCACTGGAGAGGCTAGCACCCTGATGATCCAGCCACCCCTTGATGTCCCACCTCTGACCAGTGCTTAGGATCAAGCATGAGTTTGGGGTCAACACTTCCTATTCAAACCACAAGAGCAAGGAAACAGCAACATCTAAGTTGAGAGACACTTCCTGAAACAACAGGTTTGGAGCTGCTGATAGAGCATGTCTCATGCCTCCAAAAATCAGCCTAGAGCAGACAGCATCAGACAAATGTTAGTGATATTAATAAATTCTAGGGAAAAAGCCCTTTGAGCCTCAAGTAGAAAAGCACATGATTTACATTTTCATTATACTTTCAGGAGCAACTTCTTGTGTCAAAAGAAATAGAGTGATATATTTAAGATACTCAAAGAAAGTAAGTCAATGATTTTATTTCCAGAAAAATTGACTTTCAAAATATAATGGGCACCAACTGTTATCAATATACAAGAACTCAGAGAATATTGATCCCATGAGCCTTTCCTGAGAAATCTATTGAATAACAAGTTTCAATCTAAATGACTTGTGAGACATTGACAGAAGATCTGATGGTGAGCATTTGATACACAGTCCTTGCAGAGCTAAGACTAGGAAAATATTAATAGCCACACATTCAGGCAATATAGAAAGGGGCTGCTATCTTTGGTTACTATAGGGCTTTGTAAATGGAAGCTAGAATACGAAAGAAGTGTTAATGCAAAAAAATTATAATGTGCAAAAATTAACATTTTTTGGTAATTATTATGGTGGCAATAGTAATATTCTGTGTCTGCTCTGTGTGCAATATGGGAGATAACAAACGAATAATTATGGAAAATTCTAATTATTTTTTGATATGTCCTGAATAGTTAGAAACTTGAACTTTATGTGGAAGTATCCGCAGGAAGGCATGAGATATCAAACCTGAAATACATAGGGAAGTGGATTATTTCATCATCAAAATGCAAACTGCACTTTGCAGACTGCATACAACTTTCCTCAGCTCCCCACTCAACCATGTCACATTAGTATCCTAAAATTAGCTATGAGAAAAGTACTTACCCCATGGATATGATGAAGTGCTGAAAATAAGCCTGTATGTATGTATGTGTTTATTATTTATTTATTTTACTTAAATAGAAAGCTTGATTGGTGTCATTTACTTCTATTCCACTATATGTAGCAATCCTTAGTGTCCAGAGTCTGGCTCTGAAATACCACTTTTTCACTAAAAGAAAACAGGAAATTTCAGAGAAATCTTTGATCCAAAGTATGATTCAAGATATATATAAACTGAGACTGAAAACAATAGTCATATAGGTGATAAGAATGATACCAAAGATATTGGAATTGGGAATATAGACAGACAGGTCTCTATGAATTCAAAATCAGTTCATATCACTACTATGTCTGACAATCAGGGACACATAGTGAGACCTTGTCTCAAAAAAGAAAAAAGATACTGGAATTATGTCACTAAGACTCACTAACTAAAGGTGGGTCAATTTGAGCATCAACAATAATAACTATAACCAAATAAAGTTAAACTTATCACTTCACAATGATATTTAACCAAAAATAACAGTCACTGTTAGAAAGACTGAAGAAATTAATTTTTGCTGTGGAATAATCCTTCTGTATACTGTGTGAATATAGGACACTGTGGTTGATTTAATAAACAAGCTGACTGGCCAATAGCTGAACAGATATATGTCACTATGATTGGTTTAATAAACAAGCTGATTGGCCAATAGCTGAACAGGATAAAGTTAGGCAGGAGAGCCAAACTGAGAATGATGAATGTAAGAGCTAGTTAATAATAAGCCTGAGCTATCAGCCAAGCATTTGTAATTAATATAAACCTCAATATGTTTATTTGGGAGCAGGCAATCAGGACAGGGAAACTTCAATGCTGAGGAATACATGGAATGACTCAGGCTCTGTCTTCCATATCAAATGCCCCACCAAATATACCAAATGAATGAATGCCTCTTTAAAATATTCTACCTAATAAAATTATTCTAGAGATAGAATTTCATTATTTTGCAATTCCCAGTAAGAAATAGATAACCCGTTTTTTACCTGTCAGACAGTGGCTGCTAGGACAACACCAAGGATGACAATCAGGTATGAGCAGAGCTTGAATCTGATCCAACTGGAAATATGAAGGAAGTGCCCAGGGCAGAAGAAAGTTCAAGTTTCACTTGAGCTCCAATCAGCAAAATGCAGACTGTAGGAAATGCCCTAGGTCAACTGGATCACCAGCAGGTAGGCTGGAAAAAATGAAAATGTTGGGGAGGAGCCAAGAATCAGAGGACACATACACTTTTCTTAGTGGGCAAGACAAACTGTAGTGTGCAGGAATGCACTTATGGGCAATAAAACTATGAGGCAAGCTCAAGAATGTGGTTCATATAAAAAACCAGGATGTCAGGTCCCTGTGGGAGGAAGGAGACACTTTGATGAGGATGAAACACCAGCAAGGGGCAAGGGATTTTGCAGGTAGATGATCAAGTTATGTTTCCAAGCAGGCGTGGCTTCTTGTTTTATGAAGATTTATTAACCTATGTGTTAGATTTATAAGGTTTGCCAATTCCCTCTTCCTCTCTGTAATGAAAATCCTTTTAAAATATAATCAAGTATGCTCACCTGGTAAACACAAAGCCCTGAGTTCGATCCCCATCACTAGGGGAAAAAAACTAAATATAATAAAGTTCTTGCCATCAAGGAGATCAAGAGTCTAGAGTGGAAAATCATGTTGTAAACAGTTTTGAGGTTATTTGACAAATGCTTTCAGACAGATGTGTACACAGGGTTGTCAAAGCAGTGTAGACCTGAAGCAGTTCAGCAGGGCAGGTCCAAGAAGGCTCCCAGGAGAAGGAAACATACTGTCTGGGCTTCAAGGGACAGGCTTCTCCAGAAGGTCATGTGAGGAGACTAGATCAGAAGGGTCTCAGCTCACCTGGCGCTGGCTTCCTCTAGGGAATCCAGGGCCCTTGGTGTTTATTCTAGAATTTGTTTCTTCCTTTGTGGTCCTGCCGTTGTCTACAGCAGTTTCCTCTAAGAGAATGGAGGGTACAGTTGTTGACTGAAAGAGCGTAGTATTATGTGATTATGTGATGAATTAGTGTCACCAGCCTTTCTGTTGTTTTAAAATCAGAACATCAAATACACTCTATGATGATATATTGTGTACCCCAATAAAGCTTACCTAGGGATCAGAGGACAGAGCCAGCCACTAAATTAGACATAGAGGTCAGGCAGTGGTGGCACACACCTTTAATCCTATCACTCTGGAGGCAGAGATGCATCTGGATATCTGTGAGTTCAAGACCACATTGGGCTACTTGAGAGAAACAGAACCAGGCAGTGGTGACACACGCCTTTAATTCCAGGAAGTAATATGGCAGGACACAGAAAGGTACATAGGTGTGAGGAAATAGGAACTCTCTCACTTGAGGCTGAGGTAAGCTAGTGGCTGGCTCTGTCCTCTGATCCCCGGATAAGCTTTACTGGGGTACACAATATATCACCACAATAATCTGGGGAGGAGTTTGTAGGACTCTTCCTGCCATCTGAACCCTACGTGCCAACACTGCAGAATGGCCCACCCATTACATGCTTAACCAGCCAGGCAAGAGAGTGAGTGTCAGATGATAAGATCTGACATATCCGAAGGGAAGAGGAAGGACCCACTTTGTTAGGCTATGTTTCCCTAGAACCAAACAAAAAGGGTGTGATTTGTATACTGGAATCAAAGAACAATTGGGTGTGTATGAGTCTGGATGTTCTCTGCTAGCCCTGTTCCTGGATGCTCTGTAAACAGCACTGTGGGGCTCAGAAAGGTGAGAGCCAGAGCATGTGGGACCAGGTATTCTGCAGAAACCTAAGGGCTGGGAGTCAACTTGGCATCTGGTCCAGCATGCACTTAACCCTTCTCACCACCTTGGCTTTCCTCCCTCGCTCTCTGTGCTGGCGAGCTGGCAGTAGAAGCTGAAAGGACTCAGGAAATACAGTTAAGAGTGGGTTTGAAAATACTGGAACTCAAAGAATTGTCTGCTTCCAGGTTTATTGATTTAGGAAATGGGGCTGCAGCACCCGCCTCTACTATTGAGAAAACAAGATAAATAGGAATACTTAGAGATGCGTGGAGTAGAGTGTTCCCAAGGACCTGACCTAGAGACATGTACTTTTATTCTTTATGCAACTGGATCCTGGTAAGCATGTCATCCTTATATGAAACCCATTTACCAAGCTAGTACATTACAGGCTCATGTGAGTGCTCCCAGAAAAGACAAATTTTTCCTCCACAAGCCAAGACCTGTTGCTCTGATAATCCAAGACCAACATTAAGTATTCATTGTCTTAGGCCAAGTATCTGTGTCATCACTCAGACAAGATAAAACATCCATCAGAAGCCATTGCATAGATTTGGGTTCAGGGCCAAGTAGGCTTTCCTTCTACATGTCCTCATCCTAAACTTTGTAAATTTATGGATATGAAAAGACATTCTCATTGCCTTCCCCTCTAAGGTCTGCGTTAAATGAGTGACAGTGTGTATCTCAAAGAGACTCCACTGTGTTCCAGATTTGCCTGATCCTTTGTTAGCTGCATTGCTTGTTAAAAAAACAAGAGTCCCAAATAAATAAATAAATAAATAAATAAATAAATAAATAAATAAATAAATAAATAAAATTAGGCATTTCAAGACCCTTTCTAGCACCACTGAATCAGACTTTCCTAAGGTCTTTGAGATCAGAATTTTTAACAAAGCTCTCTAAGTGACTGGAATTTGAAGGCTAGCTTAGGGAAAAAGAAGGGTCCTGCAGCTGGAAAAGGAGTTTTCCATCCTTTCACATCATTGTTACCCTGCCCCTGTGGCTCTGTCCTGCTCTAGTTTGCCACATAAAACAACAAAAGCATATGATGAGAAACGAGCTTACAAGGGTCTCAAAACCAGGTTCAAGGCTGGAGATATGGACATCTTATTCTGCTGTGGCTTCTATAACAAAATGCCATAGACCAGTTGGTTTCAAAAAACATAAATTTATGTTCTCACTGGTCTGGAAACTGAAATTTTAAGAGTAGATGCCAGCATGGTTAAGTTTTGGTGAAGCCTCTCCTCCTGGTAGAGAGGGAGAATGCAAGTTTCTCCTGAGGACACTAATCACAGCATGGGAAATCCACACTGATGACCTCATGGCACACACTGATGACCTCATGACATCCTGATTACCCCTCAAAGGCTCTTTCTCTACTTAACATCACAATGAAGCTAGGACTTTATCCAACACAAAACTCAGAAAGAAAACAAATCTTGAGATCATGCAAAGGGGTAGTGGAGCCTTAGAGGGGAAAATGAGCAGGGTCTTTGGTACTCACCAATCTATGAAAAGTCACCTAGACAAGGCGCAAACACCAACAAAATGTACATCCAACGGTTGAAGGAACTTAAAATAAGTAAAGAGTGATGATTCACAGTAACTCAAACCTCAACCCAGAACAGACATGAGAGGCATTCCTGTGGCCAGGTACTTGCGTTGTTAGTGTGCATGGCTACTGAATTTTGCTCTACTGTCTCTGGCCAAAGGAGAAAATGCATTTGCTAATGGCTTCTCCTATTTCACATGTGTTAAACTTCGGTTGGGTTCCAGCTTCCACTCCTTCCTGAACCAAACCACTAATCCCTTTAAAAGTGAGAAAAAGCCACTGTTTTCCTCCAAGAGCTTCACATTTTTGTCTCAGTGCAATTTCAGCTTACTAGGGAAGCAAAACTAGTCGTAGCCAAATGCCCCTTGAGGGATCTCCCTCCCCAAACACATACTAGAGCCCTAATGAGAAAAATAACACATTTTGCAAAATCTGCTGTTGAGGATTTTTTTTGTAGATCAAAAGATTTTTCTTACTTTTTAATAATTCAGGTAACCTTGGAGATCCAGCAGCTTTTCCGATATTGCTTAGCAGTGAAGAACCAGAAAGTCTCTGCTTCCCCTGATTCCATTCCATCATCTTACTAGGCCAGTCCAGTTAGTCTATGTTGGATTTTAAAAGCAGCAAGAAGGAGTCACGCCATACAACAGGACCCATGTGGGAGGTTTATTGAGGGAAGAGAAGGGGCAGAGACTGGTCCCTGGGGACAGGAGCAAAAGAAGAGAAAGAGATGAAGGTGGGCAAGGCCCACCCTTCATAAGGGAAAACAGCAACTGTGCACAGTGGGTGCACTTAGTGGCCGCAGCAGAGGATGCACCCTGTCAGGACCCTAAGGGCAGGCCAGCACAGATGCCTAAATGCTAACAGTCTGCCTCTATGACAGGACAGAGCTGTGAGGGAACAGTCCATAGTCTCCAGCCAGGCCTGCTGGGTTCCACTGAGCCTGTATTCGCCCTCGCTTAGCTGGTGTCTTTATTGATTTAGCAATCATTTATTGAGTGACTAAGATGTACCAAATACTGTGCACAGATAAAAGGAACAGCCCTGCACTCAAGGGTCTGGCAGGCTAGAAACAAAGCACTCCATCTTCTCACGTAATTGTTACTCTGCTTCTGTGGGTGCTCATCTCTGTCTTGCACTAGTGTGGCACATGAAACAAAAGCCTACGGTAAGAAATGAGAGAGAGAGCGAGTGAGTGAGGTGGGTGGGTAAGCGAGTGAGTGAGTGGGGTGGGTGAGTGAGTGAGTGAGTGGGTGGGTGGGTGAGTGAGTGAGTGAGTGGGTGGGTGAGTGAGTGGGTGGGGTGGGTGAGTGAGTGAGTGAGTGAGTGGGGTGGGTGGGTGGGTGAGTGAGTGAGTGAGTGGGTGGGTGAGTGAGTGAGTGAGTGAGTGGGGTGGGTGGGTGAGTGAGTGAGTGGGTGAGTGAGTGAGTGAGTGGGTGGGTGAGTGAGTGAGTGAGTGAGTGAGGAGTGGGTGGGTGGGTGAGTGAGTGACTGAGTGGGTGAGTGACTGAGTGGGTGAGTGAGTGGGTGAGTGAGTGGGTGAGTGAGTGAGTGAGTCACAGAGGTAATATCTAAACACCTTATTTTATGACATCATCACTCTTCCTGGCATCCCATTGTCTGATAACACAAACTCAAATGGTCCCTTTGACCTTTCTTGGCTTTCTGTCCTCAGGAAAACCTCATGCACTGGCTGTAATCCGCCCTTCTCATTCTTCTCTGGAACTCATTCATAACCTACTTCTATCCCCACACCACACCACTTCTGAATATGATCCTGTACCAGAGACTCAGCAGATGGCCCACTGAGCACATCACATATGGCCATCACTGAGCAAACCAAGATGTTGAGGAGTCCAGCCCCAGCTCCACATCTCTATGACAATGCATGGAGCTTCATACCACCCATCATGCACAGAGCTCATGCTTTCTGGGGTTCACATCACTACAGAACAGTCAAAGGGCATCTCGAGCTTCCCAGGAGTCACACATCACCATGTCTCCCTCACTCATCACTTCCTGTTAGCCCCCACTCAATCTACGCAGCTGTCCAGGGGCACACGGTCTGCTTTCAGAGCATGTAATCCCATTGCTACACCAAATGCCTTAGTGGCAGCTGTGTTGACCCTCACTACTGATCCCCACTGTCACTTAGACAAGGGCCAGAACATCAAAAATGAATTTTAAAAACCAAATAAATAGTTCCAGGCCTGGTGGCAAAGGCCTGTGATCCCAGGTACCTGAGAGACGGAGGCAGGAAAGCTACAGGTTCAAGGTAGGCATAGGCAAGTTATGGAGAATGCCCCCTCTGCCCCCATCTCAAAATAAAGGTAAAAAGAGGGCTAGGGATGTAGCTTAATGGTAAAGTACCTGCCTAGTGTGAATGAAGCCTTAGGCTTAATCCTCAATGCCATAAAAAATAGCATCTGAATAGCAAGTCAAAGCTTAAAACCCTTGTGTTTATGTTATTTTAGTGGCTATAACAAACCTGAGGTTCGGATAGATTAATAACTGAACCATCCATTGTGCAATACAGCCAGTGTTCATGTCCATGGCTTCTTTGTATAATCTGCAGAGACTATTGAGAAGGGGCCAAATGGTTCTGTTTGGTTTGAGTTATAACATTCATTAAAAAAAAAAAAAATACTAGAAATTTAGCCTTTAAGGTTTTTCTCTAATGGTACATAATTTAAAGAGGTACCTCATCAGGATTAAAAGAATGTTCTTAATATAACACTAAATTTGTATTTTACTTAAATAACACTGTTTTATCATTTTTAACTTCTCAGCACACTGAAAAGCATGGTGGAGGGTTCCTAGCCCTCTCTCACACTCTTACAGCCTTGACCACAGTGGTACCCCTAAGACATTGTTGATGTGCCACCACTTAGACCTCAAGAAACCAACATGACTAGTTTCCCTTGCTCTTCAGTTGGTCATTCAAAAGCCTTTCCACAGATTTTCATGGGCCTGTGCTAATGGTAAACCCTGACAGGACATAGTGTCCTCCTACCCTGACCCAGAAGAGGCTCAGCTCACCAGCACAAAGAGACTCTAAAGTCTGCTTTTACAGAAACTTGCAGATCATCTACCATGCCTGATTCTACCCTGATAAATTCCCAAAGAGATTGAGGCAGTTTGAATAGGACTGGCCCCCATAGATTCATGTGTTTGAATGCTTGGTCCATAGAGGTGTAGCCTTATAGGTGTAGCATTATAGGTGTAACCTTGTTGGAGTAGATGTGTTCTTGTTGGAGGAAGTGTGTTGCTGGGGCCAGCTTTGAGGTTTCAGAAGCTCAAGCAAAACCCTAGTTTTCTTCTGCTGCCCTCGGATCAAGATGTAGAACTGTCAGCTCCTTCTCCAGCACCATGTCTGCCTGCATGCCACCATGCTTCCCACCATGACAATAATGTACTAAACCTCTGAACTATAAGCCAGCCCCAATTAAATGTTTTCCTTTATAAAAGTGGCCATGGTCATGGTGTCTTTTCACAGCAATAAAACCCTAACTAAGACAGAGATGATGATGGTGAATTCAAAATAATTGTAAGGGGTGGGGCATGGAGGGAGGGTTCAGCCACTAATGGCCAGACTATCAACCAGAATTGCAAAGGGAGACTTTAGGTTATATAAAATCATAATATCTCCAGGCCTTGATCCCTTCATCCAGAAAATTAAGGAAATAACACTTTAATGAAAATTAATAGGATCTCATCAAGGGCTTTCAGATTTGTATATGTACTTACAAGATGTGACAGCAAAGCCAGTCTCTGAAGGATAATTTCTTCCCTGGTCCTCAACTGGCCTCACCAGCCACTCATCTTAAAGGAGCCAACCTTCCCATTTGCATGTGGTACTGCAGACTGGCTTGCAACTCAGATCATTTTCCCCCAAGCAAACCTAGGCCATGTTCATTGCTGCTTGACTGTCAAGTGACCTGCCCTCAGAGGGAGCCAGAGATCCTCCCTCTGCTTCCACTTGCTGGGCCATCAAGGGAGTGAAAGAGGTGTTCTCCAGCTATGGGTGGTTCCTATATTCATCCCCCGATCTTCTCACACCCCGAGTGCCTGTGGGTGGCTGCAGATCTTCACGAGCCAGCCAGTGTCAACCGCTTCTCTTTTTCCTCTTTCCCTTTTTATCATCACTGTGCAGAGAGTTGATGAAGTAAAATACTCTCCAGCAAAGGGAAGAATATAAACTGAAAAGTCATTTCTAATAGAATGGTGGAATAATTCCACTACTTTCTTTCAGCTAATAACAATGATAATGATAATAATAATGATGATGATAATGATGATATCACATAAGGTTGCCTCTGGGGATTTCATTATTGATAGATTGGAGGGAAGCACAATGGCTTCAGATGAACAGGTTTTCCTTTTAACTGGCTAGAACACTTTGGGATGAAGAGATGGGAAAGACAGGTGCTAAACAATAGAACAAACCTAGCAGCAGCTTATTTGCATAATTTTGTATAGAAGTGCACTGATGTATGAAGTATAAAGTGACTGTATTGAATACTGAAAATGAAGAATCTTGGAAAACATTCCATGTTGACTACCCAGTTCTGAAATAGCTGAGCATTTTATGAAATACCTCTTGCTTCTTTGTGGAAATGACTTCTCTCTCTCTCTCTCTCTCTCTCTCTCTCTCTCTCTCTCTCTCTCTCCTTAGTGTGTGTGTGTGTGTGTGTGTGTGTGTGTGTGTGTGTGTGTGTGTGTTTTATACTATTGTTCTAGGTTATTCTTCAAACTGCATTCTCTAAACAGATTAGCCATGGTGCCGGGGCTGGAGGGATCAGGAGGGATATTTGCATCTCTCTCTAACATGTAGAACCCCTTCACCTTTTCTGCATGATGAAAGGCTGTCTGGAGGGCTGCAACAGTGTGTAGAGCAAAGATTACAAACAGCAATTTTTTCAGGCCAAATCGCTTCCTAAATGAGGGAGAAGAGGATTTAAAGGTGAACATAACTGTCTGTTTGGGCAGCATGCAAAGGTTTCTGCTGTGTGAGAAATGAAAGTCTAACTTCCTTTTGACAGTATTCCTTAACAGCCCCTACCCCAGATATCTGAAGCCCATCTTAACACACTCGGGTCCTCCACTGACCACCACATTGCCTGCATGGTGTGGACCAGTCTCCAGGCTGCTCACCAGTCCTCAGGCCTATGGGGTGAGTGAACCATCAGGGGAGGGCAAGCCTGGTGAGTATTGATGAGCTAGAGACATCAGG